>NW_025334410.1:0-230090 GCF_014858855.1 Bufo gargarizans
TATGGTTGAAGGAGGTCACCTGTATACTAAATCATATTTCAAGCCCACAGATCGGAACGGGTACATACATAGAAGCAGTTGTCATTATAGACCATGGGTAGAGAACATACGGTAACTAGAGGACAATTTCAAAGAATAAAGAGGAATTGTACCAAACTTAGCGATTACAAAGAGCAGAGTGAAGTGATCCAACAACGATTTTTGGAAAAGGGTTATGAAGAAATTACATTAGTTAAAGATAAGGAGAGAATTGCATCTACCTATACAGAAAGGGGAGCTGTAGAAGATAGGAATACGCAGACCAGTAATAATAGGGAGGTAGATAGGTATAGAACAGCCTTCATTACCCAATATACCACTTTTTGCCCTCTTTTCAAACAGGTGATTCGAAAAAATTGGAATATGCTGCTTAATGACCCAATTTTGAGTAAGACGCTACCCGCTAACCCAATTTTCATCTTTAAAACAGCGCCCACTATTAAAGATAAATGATGAACCTAAAGATCTTGATGTACCTTATGGGGCGTTCAAATGGTGCGGTTTTCGTACAGCATGCAAGAATAGGTCCAAAGAAGAAAGAAAGGCTACAAGACTGAAACAATCAGGAGGCCATGTCGAAGGGAAGGATTATAAAATAAAGGGACAAATACAGTGAACATGCAGGAGTAATATACGTCCTAGAATGTCCCCGTCACCTTCAATACATGGGCAGAACTTTAAGAAATAAAAAGTAAGGATTGGAGAACATATTAGAAACATAAAGAAAAGGGTTGGAAAACCCATAGTGTATCAGCCCATTTTAAAACTGTAATCAGCGCAATCCGACGGGACTTACGTTTATGGGCGTGAATTAGTACGTAAAAGAAGCGGAGTAGTATATGACATGAAAACTTTACAACCTGCGGGCAAGAATGTAGATTGGGATATTACGACAGTATTGAAGTATTATCTTTCCAGCTGCTATACAGTCATGTGAAAATTAGGAGGACACCCTTTGAAAGCATGTGGTTTTTTGTAACATTTTTAATAAAAGGTTATTTCATCTCCGTTTCAACAATACGAGAGATTAAAGTACTCCAACTAAACAAAGAAAACTGAAAGAAAAGTTTTCAAGATCTTCTGTAAATGTCATTCTACAAAAATGCCTATTCTACTGAGGAAAAAGAAAGGACACCTTGCCCCTAATAGCGAGTGTTACCTCCTTTGGCTGAAATACCTGCAGTGAGACGGTTCTTGTAGCCATCTACCAGTCTTCGACATCGGTCTGGGAAATTTTACCCCACTCCTCAATGGCAGAACTTTTCAGCTGTGAGATGTTTGAGGGGTTTCTTGCACGTACAGCCCTTTTCAAGTCACCCCACAGCATCTCAATGGGATCAAATCTGGACTTTGACTTGGCCATTCCAGGCTCTCCATTTCTTCTTTTTCAGCCAATATTTGGTTGATTTACTAGTATGTTTTGGGTCATTGTCATGTTGCATGGTCCCAGTTCCGCTTCAGCTTTAATTTTCTAACTGATGGTCTCACATGTTCTTCAAGCACCTTCTGATACACAGTAGAATTCATCGTGGATTCTATGATGGTGAGCTGACCAGGTCTGCTGCAGCAAAGCAGCCCCAAACCATGACACTTCCACCTCCATGCTTCACAGTTGGTATGAGGTTCTTTTCTTGGAATGCTGTGTTTGGTTTACGCCAAACATGTCCTCTGCTGTTGTGTCCAAATAATTCAATTTTGGACTCATCTGTCCAAAGAACATTATTCCAGAAGTCCTGGTCTTTGTCAACTTTATCTCTGGCAAATGTCAGTCTGGCCTCGATGTTTCTCTTGGAAAGCAAAGGTTTCCTCCTTGCACACCTCCCATGCAAGTTAAACTTGTACAGTCTCTTTCTGATTGTAGAGGCATGTACTTCTACATCAACAGTAGCCAGAGCCTGCTGTAGTTCTCGAGATGACACTTTAGGGTTTTTGGAGACCTCTTTTAGCATCTTGCGGTCTGCTCTTGGGGTGAACTTGCTGGGGCGACCAGTCCGGGGCATGTTGGCAGTTGTTTTGAAAGCCCTCCACTTGTAGACTATCTTCTGGACAGTGGAATGGCTGATTTCAAAATCTTTTGAGATCGTTTTAAATCCCTTCCCAGACTCATAGGCTGCTACAATCTTTTTTCTGAAGTCCTCTGACAGCTCTTTTGCTCTCACCATGGTGCTCACTCTCACTTCAACAGTCAGGAGCACACCAAACTAAATGTCTGAGGTTTAAATAGGGCAAGCCTCATTCAACATGCAGAGTAACGATCTACTAATTATGTGCACCTGGTGTGATATACCTGTGTGAGATCTGAGCCAATTTAAGAGGGAATACATGTGAGGGTGTCCTATCTTTTTCCTCAGTTAGAATAGGCATTTTTGTAGAATGACATTTACAGAAGATCTTGAAAAGACTTTTCTTCAGTTTTCTTTGTTTAGTCGGATTACTTTAATCTCTCTGTATTGTTGAAACGGAGATGAAATAACCTTTTATTAAAAATGTTACAAAAAACCACATGCTTTCAAAGGGTGTCCTAATTTTTTCACATGACTGTATATGATAGAGAGCTTTTATTAGTAGCATATACGGTGGATATTAGTGGGTATACAAGATAGGGAATACGGCACAAGAATAAGGAACATCTAGGCTTGTAGGCAATTGTAGAAAAAAAGCCACTAGTGCTTTATAACCGTGATAGGATGTATTATTATATTATTGTAATGTTTTTATACATTTATAAAATATTTGTATAATTTTATTATTGAGAGATATGGAAATGTACAGTACAGACCAAAAGTTTGGATACACCTTCTCATTCAAAGAGTTTTCTTTATTTTCATGACTATGAAAATTGTAGATTCACACTGAAGGCAACAAAACTATGAATTAACACATGTGGAATTATATACATAACAAAAAGGTGTGAAACAACAGAAAATATATCATATTCTAGGTTCTTCAAAGTAGCCACCTTTTGCATTGATTACTGCTTTGCACACTCTTGGCATTCTCTTGATGAGCTTCAAGAGGTAGTCACCTGAAATGGTCTTCCAACAGTCTTGAAGGAGTTCCCAGAGATGCTTAGCACTTGTTGGCTCTTTTGCCTTCACTCTGCGGTCCAGCTCCCCCCAAACCATCTCAATTGGGTTCAGGTCCGGTGACTGTGGAGGCCAGGTCATCTGGCGCAGCACCCCATCACTCTCCTTCATGGTCAAATAGCCCTTACACAGCCTGGAGGTGTGTTTGGGGTCATTGTCCTGTTGAAAAATAAATGATGGTCCAACTAAACGCAAACCGGATGGAATAGCATGCCGCTGCAAGATGCTGTGGTAGCCATGCTGGTTCAGTATGCCTTCAATTTTGAATAAATCCCCAACAGTGTCACCAGCAAAGCACCCCCACACCATCACACCTCCTCCTCCATGCTTCACGCTGCTGTTAACTTGCGATTTCTGAGGCTGGTGACTCGGATGAACTTATCCTCCGCAGCAGAGGTGACTCTTGGTCTTCCTTTCCTGGGGTGGTCCGCATGTGAGCCAGTTTCTTTGTAGCGCTTGATGGTTTTTGTGACTGCACCTGGGGACACTTTCAAAGTTTTCCCAATTTTTCGGACTGACTGACCTTCATTTCTTAAAGTAATGATGGCCACTCATTTTTCTTAACTTAGCTTCTTTTTTCTTGCCATAATACAAATTCTAACAGTCTATTCAGTAGGACTATCAGCTGTGTATCCACCTGACTTCTCCACAACGCAACTGATGGTCCCAACCCCATTTATAAGGCAAGAAATCCCACTTATTAAACCTGACAGGGCACACCTGTGAAGTGAAAACCATTTCAGGTGACTACCTCTTGAAGCTCATTAAGAGAATGCCAAGAGTGTGCAAAGCAGTAATCAAAGAAAAAGGTGGCTACTTTGAAGAACCTAGAATATGACATATTTTCAGTTGTTTCACACTTTTTTGTTATGTATATAATTCCACATGTGTTAATTCATAGTTTTGATGCCTTCAGTGTGAATCTACAATTTTCATAGTCATGAAAATAAAGAAAACTCTTTGAATGAGAAGGTGTGTCCAAACTTTTGGTCTGTACTGTATTTATATTGAAAAATACCTCACTATAATATTAAGAGGATGTTCATTTTTGTGGATGTGATGTCCCGAATGAGGAGGTCTACCAGTTCAACTGAGGGCATCAGCCTCCAATGTTTCACTGGGCATGCGCCGAGCCCAGTGATGGTTTCATCCTCTGCTGGAAGATCACGGTGAGATTTGTCAGTGACACTGAAGGCAAGGGTGGGCGGGGTTCTCTGCTGTTAGGGATATAGTGGGGGGGGGACAACGGCGCGTCTGGGGGCGTAGAGTATGAGCCGAGGAGAGGCGTGCTTGGGCTCTGCTGGAGGGCGGGCCTGGGCACTCAACGGGGGTGTTCCTGGGCACCTTTGAACAAAAATAACGCCCCTCTGGGTACCTTACTGGCTCATTTGCATAAAGAATAAAGTGGATTTTTTCAAGATAGAAACCAAGCAGCAAGGAAGGAAAAGCACATCTGGAAAGGAGGTAGTAAGTGCTGCAAGATAATAGTTTTAGTTTAATGGTGATGATTCTGGTGACAGATTCCCTTTAAGACAACAACTTTGTAAGTACGATAAAGCGCGACTATTTTTATCTATAAGCGGTGAGCACTATGAATGCATCTTTTCTTAAGGCTGCAGCGCTGGAATAATGGGCAGAAATGAGCATTGCGGTACCTGCATTCAGCACTGAAGTATATCGTCGTAACAAGAGAAGCGTGAACACCCGAGGGCTAAGAGACGGCACGCAGACTTTGTTAGTTGTGTTGAGCATATACTGACAGACTGCATTTTTGATTGTTTCACCTTTACCACTTGTCTAGTTTGCGCAGATCCGCTACCTTTTTTCTTCAGGATTGTAATGCATTGTGTCAGAATCTGGTTTTCTCAGAGGAGGTGTAGTTAAAGCGTTTTCTCTTTATATTGTGATTTGTGATCTTCTCAACGCTGGTGGAAAGCTTTCTTCTTGGCCAGGGACTCTCCTCGCTCTTTTCGGGTTTGTTCCTTGTGCAGGCAAGATTTGCTGAACTGATAAAGTTGGCAAATGCCCTATATAGAGGAACATTCTTCTTAAAGGGCACCTGTCAGCAGGAATAATCCCAGTAAACCATGCATACTACCAAGTAGGACTAATCCTGCTGATTAAAACAATACCCCTCTTGTGAAAATCAATTGCAGTGTTCCTGAGAAAAAAAGATTTTTATTCTTTATGCAAATGAGGGCTTCGGTGCGCCAAGGGGTGTGGACAAGCACCTCCGCTTTCCAGTACTGTCCCTGCCCGCTGGATCGCTGAAGCCCAATTTGCATAAATAAAAATCATTTTTTTTCTCGGGAACGCCACAACCGATTTTTACAAGACAGGTGTTGTTTTAGTATATCTAAAGTATTAACAGGCACTCGATCATCAGGAATTGTACTAAAAACAGATAACTATTATATCAAATAGAAATAAGTCAATATCGGCACAATCATCCTGACATTGTATTATATTATATAAAATGCAAATATAAAATACTAATAAAAAAATTGTATATAAAAAAAGATAAATACAATAATTTATACAGAGATCAGTTATGTGTTTACCCGTCCAACTCAATGACAAGCAGTGCACTGCTGACAATGTGTCTGTCACCGAGGAAGGCAGGAACACACCCTGATCAATGTATATACATTGTGGTGATGTGTACAGTATAAGTGCTGGAAGGCATGTATATCCCACCAAGATACCTCAGCCGGGTGAGATAAACAAAATCCTGAAAGCTGCAGGGGTTTCAGTAAAGCGTAGTTTGCTGAGACAGTGTTGTTTACATTTTGTTTTGGGCTGGATTTTATTTGGACTGGTGAATAGGTTTGGTAGTGGGATCTACCAGTCCACACCCTTCCAGTACATGTGCTGTTTTTCTGCCGGAGGTGATCGCAGGTGAGGCCTGCTGTAATCAATGAGAGATAAAACCAACCCTCTGGATGTCAGTGGAGAGAGAGGACTTGGAAAGAGAGGCCTACAGAGGCTCTGGGTGGTCTCAGCCAGGAGGGCTCATGGGCCACAAGGCTACGTGTAGCCAAATCTCTTCCCTGTACGGACTTGTGTTCGATCAGCAGATCTGCTAAGGCCTGGACCTTGAAACCCTGTCTATAAGCTGTGCTTAGAGGTGAGTCAGGGAAATTAACTTTGTATTAGGGTCCATTCACACGTCCGTAGAATGGGTCCGCATCCGTTACGCAATTCTGCGGAATGGGTGCGGACCCATTCATTCTCAATGGGGGCGGAAAGGATGCAGACAACACACAAAAATAGAACATGTCCTATAGCGGACAAGAATAGGCATTTCTATAAGGGTGCTGGCTCGGCACTACGGACGTGTGAATGGACCCTTAGTTAGAAACATTTGGCCAAACCAATGTATCCCTTTCAGCCGCTACAGCTGTCAAGCTAGAGGGAAAGAAAACCTGGATACACGCTTCCCACTCCAGGATCCTACATCTGCAACATGCTGATCCTGATCTATATCCTCCCTTTATGTGGGTTAATAAGGGGACGACAGGTGGCCATTATCCAGGAACATGGCCTTGCCACATTCTGGCATAATTCATCCAACACACATGTAGCAACCTTCACTTTTGATTATTGTAACATAGTTTCTTGTCTTCCTGTTCCTTGGCAGTGTAGTTTGTATCAGGACATATCTGCAGTAATATACATATGTGTCACAGATGATTACTGGGGACTTAATTGTGACCAGTGGGGCCGAGTGGGGTGGAGTACAGGGTCAGACTGGGGATACAGGCCACAAAGTGCCTTAGATAAGAAGGCCAAAAGTGGGAAGTCCCTGATTAGTAGAATGACCCTCCGGAAAACACGTATCTGTCTGAATGAAGGAAGGACTGGGACGAGCATGAACCTTATACTAAACATAGAAAGCCCCAGTCCTGGGGACGCAGGTACATATATTCTTTGTGCTTGGATGGCGAGGGGGAACCAGAGGCAGACAAGGGAAGTTTCAGATAAAAAATATGTACAAAACTTCAGATTGGCAACCCGTGGCAACAAGTGCACCTGTTAATTCCCTAGAACCTCACGTCTCCACTATTAAAGATATGATAGCCATAGCAGATCCCATCTTTGAGGACACTATGGCCTCAGAATGTCAACCTGTGGTTGGAGTGGATGAAATACAGTGCGAATTCACACAACCAATCCAACTGCTATGTATGTGGAGGAGCATGTCCCCACCTAGGTACCGTACCCCTGAACCTTCCTATGGACATAGAAAACTGCTTTCTCAGTCTTTACACAAACACCTCAACCAATCGCTTTACTTGTGAGCATTGGAAGGCTAGATACCCCATAGTTACCAAAACCCCGAAGCCCGGTGAAGGTCTGACCATATACCCCGGTGATTACACCTGCTACACAAATTATGGAAAAGGGAAAAGGTTCTTAGGGAACTTCACAATAGGGTAATGTTCTACCTACAGTAACCTGACAGGAGAAGAAACACAGAATCAGGTGCAATCTCTTGGTGACATCTATTGGATCTGTGGGGATATAAAAATCAGAACCCGGTTAGAAGGTAACTGGACTGGCAAAGGCCATTATGCCCTTGCACATTCTAGGAGAGAAGGCCCCCATGGCAGGAAATAAACAAAGGAAAAGAGAAGTTTCTCCAGGAGGAAGCTTTGATCCATATGTATAGGGGGTACCAAATGAATTTAAAGCTAGAGATCAGGTAAAGGCAGGATTTGAGTCCTTAATTCCCATAATCACCATTAACAAAAATGTCGATTGGATAAATTACATATACTACAACCAGCAGAGGTTCGTGAACTACACTAGGGATGCTCTGAAAGGCCTAGCAGAACAATTGGAAGCCATCTCACAGATGACATTTCAAAATAGACTAGCTCTAGACATGGTTCTGGCAGAGAAAGGTGGGGTCTGTAAGATGCTCCCTGATGCTGGTGTATGCTGCATGTATATTCCTGACAATACTGGTCCAAATGGGAAGGTCACTCTAGCCATTAAAAAGTTGGAGGACTTGTCAATAGAACAAAAAAAATAACTCAGGGATTATTGACCCCTGGTACCAGTACTTTAGTTGGATGAATGGGTGGCAGAAGATCCTTGCCCAAATAGGGATTATGGTTCTAAATAATCCTGGTTATCCTAGCATTGGTAGTGTGTTGTGTCCTGCCTCGTGTCCGGAAAATGATGGAGAAGACTGTTGAGATAACAGCACCCACCTTCCTCCAATATGATGACACAGAAACAGGAAAACCTTACACTCCCTTCCAGTCCCTTCCAGTTAATTATTGAGTCATTCAGCCATGAGGGACAGACATCTGACTTTTCTATGGGCAAAGACTGTAACAAGGAAGGGTGGTGATGGACAAGCCATCACTTGTCTGAAAGAGTTCCTAGGCAGATATGATAGGACATTTCATATAAAATGCTGATTTTACTTGCCTATACATTCCTTACTCAAAATGGTTGCCAGCTCTTCCTCTTCCCCCCATCGAGTGAAGCTTGCAGAAACTAAGATGACTCCTCCATCTGGGACCCACCCTGTGCACACGAGATAAGGACCCTGGGAGAAGACGACCTTATATGGAACCAGCCAATCATGAACTGCCAAATGTACTATAGCACATTACCTATGTTGTGTGTCCTATATAAGGCATCACCCCACCCTATTAAAGGGAGAGAATCTTGGAAGTGCTCCAACTGAACAGTGTGTGTCGGTGTGTTCTTCCGGCGTACGCGCATTCTACTAATTAGGCTCAACGGCAGATCACAACATTTAATCTGAGGTTGATCAGATCCAAATCACCTTGATAGATATAAATTATGGTATAATTAATAACTTGATCATTTGTTATCAATATGTTGCAGATATTTATGCATATATTATGCCTTTCTTGTTTTGCAAAAGGTTTAAATGTTACCACATTGCAGACTTTCTCTGGAGTGGGTCTTCTATATGAGCAATATTACACTCCTAGACCGTGTCTCCTTTGCTCCCCGTGTTACAACCTGATACATGCCCTGTGTTCGGCGTCCCATGTGATCGGACTTCTTACTTGATCTCCGATGTAGCGCGCTGTTGTTTGGTATGCTTCGGCTCTTTGTATCAGGGATTTAAATGTTGCCTTGCTGTATCAGGTTATGGCTGTACCGGGGGTCTCTCAGGATTACTATAGTCTTGCCATACGCATTTCGGAGCAACAAGCTCCTTCCTCAGTGGCTCCTATCAGTAATTCATATGTTGCTACTATTTATACCCAAAAACGTTGGTGGAGCGGGTTACTTTCTAGGGTTTTGTTAAAAAGTGAAAAGGATCCTCACATTATTCTGGTTATACCTTCAATGAATATACTAATATACACTCACCTAAAGAATTATTAGGAACACCTGTTCTATTTCTCATTAATGCGATTATCTAGTCAACCAATCACATGGCAGTTGCTTCAATGCATGTAGGGTTGTGGTCCTGGTCAAGACAATCTCCTGAACTCCAAACTGAATGTCAGAATGGGAAAGAAAGGTGATTTAAGACATTTTGAGCGTGGCATGGTTGTTGGTGCCAGACAGGCCGGTCTGAGTATTTCACAATCTGCTCAGTTACTGGGATTTTCACGCACAACCATTTCGAGGGTTTACAAAGAATGGTGTGAAAAGGAAAAACATCCAGTATGCGGCAGTCCTGTGGGCGAAAATGGCTTGTTGATGCTAGAGGTCAGAGGAGAATGGGCCGACTGATTCAAGCTGAAAGAAGAGCAACGTTGACTGAAATAACCACTCGTTACAGCCGAGTTATGCAGCAAAGCATTTGTGAAGCCACAACATGCACAACCTTGAGGCGGATGGGCTACAACAGCAGAAGACCCCACCGGGTACCACTCATCTCCACTACAAATAGGAAAAAGAGGCTACAATTTGCACGAGCCCACCAAAATTGGACTGTTGAAGACTGGAAAAATGTTGCCTGGTCTGATGAGTCTCGATTTCTGTTGAGACATTCAAATGGTAGAGTCCGAATTTGGCGTAAACAGAACGAGAACATGTATCCATCATGCCTTGTTACCACTGTGCAGGCTGGTGGTGGTGGTGTAATAGTGTGGGGGATGTTTTCTGGGCACACTTTAGGCCCCTTAGTGCCAATTGGCCATCGTTTAAATGCCACGGGCTACCTGAGCATTGTTTCTGACCATGTCCATCTCTTCATGACCACCATGTACCCATTATCTGATGGCTACTTCCAGCAGGATAATGCACCATGTCACAAAGCTCGAATCATTTCAAATTGGTTTCTTGAACATGACAATGAGTTCACTGTACTAAAATGGCCCCCACAGTCACCAGATCTCAACCCAATAGAGCATCTTTGGGATGTGGTGGAACAGGAGCTTCGTGCCCTGGATGTGCATCCCTCAAATGTCCATCAACTGCAAGATGCTATCCACCAATATGGGCCAACATTTCTAAAGAATGCTATCAGCACCTTGTTGAATCAATGCCACGTAGAATTAAGGCAGTTCTGAAGGCAAAAGGGGGTCCAACACCGTATTAGTATGGTGTTCCTAATAATTCTTTAGGTGAGTGTATATTAACAACAATATTAAAAAAGAACATCCTTTTTATCACTACACATAAAAAACAAACATAATAAGCAGACTATAGAGATGTCTATACTGATCTAATTCCACCCATTACCAAAAACATATTTGTGTTTTCTATACAGAGTTTATACATATATTTCTTCAATATTAAAGAGAATGCACAAAAAAGGGGGTGTAAACAGAAAATAAATAAAATTTGCCTCCCCTCCCTCCTCCACATTATCACCCCGTTATATGAGTTAGAGATCAGCTCATAGAGGGACCACTCGCAGATGTCCCAAAGGTGACAGAGGTGAAGGTGCAGCCTCTCCGGATACTTGTCGATGGCCTCTCTCTCTCATACAAAACTAAAAGGACAGATTACAACATTCCGTGGATTACTCAGGCTTTAAAGGGGGTCTCTGCCCTGCGGCCCAGTTTTCAAAGGGAGGGAATCATGCTCACTTTGGGCACAACTTGGCCATTTTCACTTAGGGGGTGTACTCACCTTTGTTGCCAGCGGTTTAGACATTAATAGCTGTGTGCTGAGTTACATTGAGGGCACGCGCAATCTACACTGTTACAGTCATGTGAAAAAATTAGGACACCCTTTGAAAGCATGTGGTTTTTTGTAACATTTTTAATAAAAGGTTATTTCATCTCCGTTTCAACAATACAGAGAGATTAAAGTAATCCGACTAAACAAAGAAAACTGAAGAAAAGTCTTTTCAAGGTCTTCTGTAAATGTCATTCTACAAAAATGCCTATTCTAACTGAGGAAAAAGATAGGACACCCTTGCCCCTAATAGCGAGTGTTACCTCCTTTGGCTGAAATAACTGCAGTGAGACGGTTCTTGTAGCCATCTACCAGTCTTCGACATCGGTCTGAGGAAATTTTACCCCACTCCTCAATGCAGAACTTTTTCAGCTGTGAGATGTTTGAGGGGTTTCTTGCACGTACAGCCCTTTTCAAGTCACCCCACAGCATCTCAATGGGATTCAAATCTGGACTTTGACTTGGCCATTCCAGGACTCTCCATTTCTTCTTTTTCAGCCAATCTTTGGTTGATTTACTAGTATGTTTTGGGTCATTGTCATGTTGCATGGTCCAGTTCCGCTTCAGCTTTAATTTTCTAACTGATGGTCTCACATGTTCTTCAAGCACCTTCTGATACACAGTAGAATTCATCGTGGATTCTATGATGGTGAGCTGACCAGGTCCTGCTGCAGCAAAGCAGCCCCAAACCATGACACTTCCACCTCCATGCTTCACAGTTGGTATGAGGTTCTTTTCTTGGAATGCTGTGTTTGGTTTACTCCAAACATGTCCTCTGCTGTTGTGTCCAAATAATTCAATTTTGGACTCATCTGTCCAAAGAACATTATTCCAGAAGTCCTGGTCTTTGTCAACTTTATCTCTGGCAAATGTCAGTCTGGCCTCGATGTTTCTCCTGGAAAGCAAAGGTTTCCTCCTTGCACACCTCCCATGCAAGTTAAACTTGTACAGTCTCTTTCTGATTGTAGAGGCATGTACTTCTACATCAACAGTAGCCAGAGCCTGCTGTAGTTCTCGAGATGACACTTTAGGGTTTTTGGAGACCTCTTTTAGCATCTTGCGGTCTGCTCTTGGGGTGAACTTGCTGGGGCGACCAGTCCTGGGCATGTTGGCAGTTGTTTTGAAAGCCCTCCACTTGTAGACTATCTTCCGGACAGTGGAATGGCTGATTTCAAAATCTTTTGAGATCTTTTTAAATCCCTTCCCAGACTCATAGGCTGCTACAATCTTTTTTCTGAAGTCCTCTGACAGCTCTTTTGCTCTCACCATGGTGCTCACTCTCACTTCAACAGTCAGGAGCACACCAAACTAAATGTCTGAGGTTTAAATAGGGCAAGCCTCATTCAACATGCAGAGTAACGATCTACTAATTATGTGCACCTGGTGTGATATACCTGTGTGAGATCTGAGCCAATTTAAGAGGGAATACATGTGAGGGTGTCCTATCTTTTTCCTCAGTTAGAATAGGCATTTTTGTAGAATGACATTTACAGAAGATCTTAAAAAGACTTTTCTTCAGTTTTCTTTGTTTAGTTGGATTACTTTAATCTCTCTGTATTGTTGAAACGGAGATGAAATAACCTTTTATTAAAAATGTTACAAAAAACCACATGCTTTCAAAGGGTGTCCTAATTTTTTCACATGACTGTATACAAGCCGTACACTGACTACTGTACATTGTATCAAAGTGTCAGATCTTCAGTGTTGTCCCATGAAAAGATATAATACAATATTTACAAAAATTGGAGGGGTGGACTCACTGTTGTGAGATACCATATATACCCGTATATATCATGGTCCATATAATATAACATATACCAAAAAAGGCAGGTGTTCTACTGCAGTCCATATATCTGTTTTCTAACGCGTTAATGGTTTTTAATGTACGGAGTATATAATATTATAACTAATAAACATTTAACCATTAGTATTTGCTAATTTGTATAATTAATTATTGGGGGTATATATTGAGAGGAAAATATGCAGGTGTTCTGTTTATTACTGGTGTTTCTTGGATATATAGGACTCTGTCTAATTTATAAGTACCGATACTGGTAAAACCTGGGCTATCAGCACTGGTATAACTAGGGAGGTGTGTACTGGAATAACTGGGTGAATATTGTCACGGCGGACAGGATATCAGATACACAGAAAAGTAAACAAACAAGTTTCTAGGCGAGAAGCTGGGGATAAGGTCACCTCCTGGCAAATCCCTACCAGCTCTCCCTATACTGCTATGCCCACGTTCAGACCCTTGAGGTGGAAATAACGTGTCCTCGTGCCTGGGCTGAAATTCCCCTAAAATCCCTAAGATGGTGAAAGGGGAATAGAGGCAGCCTGCTCCCTCAGAACCTGGAGGGGACAGGCGTCTCTCAAACAGCCTAGACAGCAAACAACAAAAAACCAACTTATCTTTTCTGAGCAGGAACAGCCAATCCTTCCTTCCTTCCTTTCACAGAGACAGACAGAAGCTATAACCCGCATGGAACACTGGGAGTGGGTGTAATTTAAACCAACGACCCCACCCAGTGCACCTGAAGGGAGGCGGATCTAGCTCGACTCCAAGACAAAAGACTAGACACGTGCTGCTAATCTGGCAGACCTCCGCACGTAGCCCGAGCAGGGCATGACAGATATGTACTACTGGAGAGATGAATTTGCATTCGGATCTGGGATCTGAATGAATTTGAGGCTAATTTGTGGTCTAATCTGGGATCTGTTTGAATTTAGGGGCTTATCTGAGGTCAGTATTTATTTTTGGGGTCTGTATTAATTAATCTGTATTATTTTTAAGGACTGATTAGAATGTTATAAAATAATAATAAGTCTTTCTGATCTCTGCTGCTTCCTGCGTCCTCACTGGTCTCGATATTTCCAAATCCTTGTCAACTTGGACTTGTGACTGCTGCAACCAGTGATGGGGAAGCAAACGGCAGGGGATCAGTAAGATATTACTACTTTTATCATTTTATATTGTTTGAAACAGTTTATAAAACTACATTGCTGAACAATCCCATTAATTTTGAATTCTGGTCTGGGGTTTGAATCTATTTAGCGGTCTGGTCTGATGCCTAATGTCTGCTTTGGGACCTATCATTTATTAGGTATGTTCATTCATTCTGGCAGTACAGTATTTGGGGGCATTGGGCAGCACTGTTGGTACAGTAATGTGGGCAGCAGGCACAGTATTGGTGGAAACTACAGTATGGCAGTGTTAAAAGGGTTAGCTGGATAGGAGGTTTCTTTTCTATAGAGGATGGGCATGGACTACAGAAGCAATAAGCTAATGTCAGTGGTGTAACATGCAAATTCTGCTAGAGGTCCCATCTATTATGTGCCATATATTAATCCTGATGTCTTCTGATATGGCAGTGGCAGCTGCACATCCCTATCTAAAGATGTCTGCACAATGAACTCTGGAGCCTTTAAGAAAAATCATCATGATGGCCTGGACCACATGGAGAAGAAAAGGAAAGTGAACAATTCAAATCAGTGTAAATGTCACCAGTGAGTCACTGGATTTACAAGTATTATGTATGCCCATGGCTGATTCTTTTTTTTAAATATGTTTAAATCTCTTTATTAGGAAGTAGAGTCACTTGAAATTGATTTGAGGGATGGTGGGAGGGGGTGGAGGCACAATTTTCGTGGCCTGACTAGGGCACCAAAATACCTTGTTCCAGCCCTGAGGACAGGACAGGTCAACAAAGAAAAGAAAGCATACTCACAATTTAATTCCTCCATCATGCCATTGTTCCTCTCCTAGTCTGGACTGTGATCACTTATAGTCAATTTCTGGATGTTGCCGAGACTCACATGGACTTGCCAAGGTTACTCAGCTAACCCCATACTTGCAAACTCTCCTGGAACCAAAAAAGAAGACTTCCCAGACATCTGGAAGATTTGTGAAATCTCCCAGCACCAGGAAAGCCTCCTTGCAGCTCCCGGAAAGCAGCCCTAACTGTGAGTGTGTCAGGGCTGCATCATCAAAGGGTGGAGCTGTGGCAGTAAAAGGGTCATACAGGTAAAGGGGCATGGTCAAGAGGGACTATGCAATCTGCAAAAGGGGTCATCAGTAAAATTGGCAAGGTGTGTGTGAAGGGGCATAGTCGGGTGCACCCCTACTCTCCTAAATCGCTGTTCCAAAAAGTTGGTAAGCATGACAAACTCATGGATGGGGTGCCTTGGCTCAGCAACGTTCTGCCATAAACACACTGACCATGAGGCGCCATGAGCTCTTCCAGCTTAGTACTAGGTGTAACCTGTACAGCGCACATGTGACCCCTGGCCACTTCCAGGCGTTATCCCCTTAAAAGCACAGAACACATTAACTTCCATGTAAAGTACAATGCCTGCAATAAAGTGCATGTTAATGATTACTGACCTTCTCCACATACCAGTCATGACACTGGAAGGAGGCCAATGGACACAGGACTTGTAGACTACAAAGCAGTGGATGCATGTATTATCCTTTTCAGCAGGAGCTCATTTGTAGGACAGCACTATGTAGGAGAAGGGAAATAACAGCCATTATGGCCTTGTTTCAGGACCGGACAAATACTTTTTTTTACTTTTGAGCTGAGCTCAAGCCTTCCATCACAGGTGGAGTTTTTGTTTCTTTCTATTTTTGTCCAATAATGATACGACCCTTTAAAATGTTGCAATTTGAAGAATGATAACTTTTTAAATTTCTTATGTTCCAGCATTTGATTTATTCATAAATGATACAATTCTGTTATGATCAGTAATTAATGAAGCTTTCCGATGGTGAACCAGCTCTACTGACTGTTGAGGTTAATGAGCCATGCTTGGTGCACTGAAGCGTAGGCAATAAGAGCCTCAGAGCTGGTGCTGAGAAGACAGAGACCCTCCAGTTAATGCCTTGTCAGAAACTGCTCCCTGTCATGTTGGAGCACAGAAACGTGTGTCTCCTTGAAGTCACCTTTGTCCTCATCTCCAATAATACAAATACTCAATGATCACGATAAGATGCAAAGCTTAACAGTTACTGGAAGAGGAAGAAAATGTAATCTTCAGAGAAGCATCTCAAGGGAAGGCAGAATTTCAGCCTACCTGTCACTTTATTCTGATAACGTCCTGACACTTTAAATCCATCATGGATTACAATAAGAAATCTTGACTTTTGTCTTTCAGTGTAAAATAGAAAACATCACTGAGGAAATGACAGATTAATGTTACCAGGTTTGTCCTGGGGACATACAAACACACTGCAATAACTAACATACAGTAAAAGCAAATAAAGGCAAACAAAATTGCAAATAATATAAAACTGTCCAACATAAAATATACACCTTATATAATATTGCTATTATCAGCAAAAAGTATTATAATACTGGCCCTATATATCAGAATACTGCCTCCTATGTACAAGAATATAACTACTATAATACTGCTCCTATGTACAAGAATATAACTACTATAATACTGCCTCCTATGTACAAGAATATAACTACTATAATACTGCTCCTATATACAAGAATATAACTACTATAATACTGCTCCTATGTACAAGAATATACCTACTATAATACTGCCTCCTATGTACAAGAATATAACTACTATAATACTGCCTCCTATGTACAAGAATATAACTACTATAATACTGCTCCTATATACAAGAATATAACTACTATAATACTGCTCCTATGTACAAGAATATAACTACTATAATACTGCTCCTATGTACAAGAATATAACTACTATAATACTGCTCCTATGTACAAGAATATAACTACTATAATACTGCCTCCTATGTACAAGACTATAACTACTATAATACTGCCTCCTATGTACAAGACTATAACTACTATAATACTGCTTCTATGTACAAGACTATAACTACTATAATACTGCTCCTATATACAAGAATATAACTACTATAATACTGCTCCTATGTACAAGAATATAACTACTGTAATACTGCTCCTATGTACAAGAATATAACTACTATAATACTGCCTCCTATGTACAAGAATATAACTACTATAATACTGCTCCTATGTACAAGAATATAACTACTATAATACTGCTCCTATGTACAAGAATATAACTACTATAATACTGCTCCTATGTACAAGAATATAACTACTATAATACTGCTCCTATGTACAAGAATATAACTACTATAATACTACCTCCTATGTACAAGAATATAACTACTATAATACTGCTGCCCAAAAAAAACATGGTTGATACAAAATGCTCAATTGATGATATACAAGATCAGAGAGAGAATAACATTCTCCACTACTCTTCCGAGTGATGTCACCAGAATAACACTCGCTGTATATATTCATCTCTGTTTCTCTGTAACATTATAAAATGAATGGCATTAAAAGCCTATGTCTATAATTACTATCCTTGGTAAATTACTCTCTGTCATTGTAACAGCAGCAGCCGCTTCATAAAAATAACCGGCGGCCATTTTCATTCATTTGGCAATTTATGTTGTTATTACACAAGAATATTCCTGTCAAGACGAACCCATTAAGGGAAATGTAACACGCCGAGACCTTCAGCGATTTCTATTCTGTAATGCTCTGAATGCGCAAAATGTCAGAGGCACAAACAGCCCAATGTTAACATTTTCCACTTCGGTGTGAAAGCAATAAAAACACATTTCATAAAATTGTGTGAAAAGTAATCATAGTTCACATTATACAGGTAAAAATAACAGGTGGATGAAAAACAGGCTACACGAACTTGTGTAAACCCGGGCAACAGGGACTCTGGTAATTTATAGATGATGGAAGTAGAACTTGTATTGGGGAGAACACAACCTGATTTAAGGGCACTTGGGCAAAATCAGGGTTCTTCAAGAGTAGTATCTGAACCACTGTTCTCACTGCACCGTTCAAATCTTTGAGACACCAAGTATGAAACATTGTGACCAGGCTCTAGACCACTCGGAATGCTGCTGATTCTAACCCCTTCACAGCCCTAAACCACCGATGATGCTGACATTAGCCCCAAATTGCCCTAGACCACCTGAAGTGTAGGTACTAAGACTGAATTCACATCTGCATTTCTATTTTTAATTGACAGTCTACCTGATATGTTCATGGATACCAACTGTGCCACCAACAGACCACACAGGCCTACCATTTTATGAAGTGGTCTGGAAGATTTTGCCCAGATGTTTGCCATTTTGATGGGGAAGATGGTGCATGAAGGAGTTAGGCTAAACAAAGCCTAACTTCTTCAATAACCAAGGAGTTGCTGCTCTGGTCCAGGAGTAATATTTGGTATTCAAAAGGTTTTAATATTACATGGTGCATTCTGTTTACACTGCTGATTTATGGACCAATCTGCGTTGCCACTAAATCCTTGTCAAATTAGTTTTAGTGTTAGTTTTTGACACTCCCCCTTTTTATCCTGGATGACGGGCACAGATGACCTCAGTGCTGTGTCTATTGTGTTTGAAGACAGAAAAATTCCAGCACTTACGATTTTGGTAGCTAAAAACTTTGTCTTTTATTCAGGCTGTAGACAACATACACGGGACATCCACCCACAAGTGTAGCAAACTTGACGCGTTTCGAACAAAAGTTCTTATTCTTAACAATGACCTGTAGCTCCTTCAGTGATTTTATACCATTTGAAAAAGCATTAGGTCTCCTTCCACCTGGAGGGTGGAGATTGTAGGAGGAGGGAAGCACATTAACCCTCTACTCTCCGGAGGAGGCACCGTTCATATGTTTTACAATATAAAATTACGCATCTCTATAACCTCACTAAGTTTTACGTCAAAATAAAGTGAAACATAACCACAAATAAATACAAGTTAAAAACAGTGAACATAGTTAAAAAGTTGCGATCATATGTCGAAATTCAAGAATTATAACACTGAGTATACATTAGAAAATTTAATTAGTATAAATTCGTATGTGTTTGATAATATAAATCTCGACATGGGACCTTGTATCTCTATTTTTCTTTTTAGGACAAAATGGAAAACAAAGATGGAAATTCAGCTTGAGATGAAAAGATGAGGAAATGAATGAGAGAAATAGCAATGCAAGAATCGTATTTTCTTCGAGAATTTTTTTCTCAGAAAAAATGCATAAACTCATTTTTCATATTGAAACCATTTGGATGTCTAGTATTCAACTTAAAGATCCAAAAGGCTTCTCTAAGTCTCACCATACATTTTAGATCTCCTCCTCTTTTTGGTAAACTCACTTGTTCGATGGCATAGGCTTTGGAATTTCGCACCTGCCGTTCATGTTTATTGATAAAGTGTTTGGCCGCATTCGATATATTCACACTATGCGGATTTTTAATGTAGTTGAGATGCTCCAAAATTCGAACTTTAAATTTTCTAGTGGTGCATCCCACATACATTATGTCACAAGCCACACATTTAATTATATATATTACCCCTGTTGAATTACAATTAATATAAGACTTAATTGGATATGTGTGAGAATTGTTGGCATCATGAAAGGTTTTAGTATTTACTGCATATGAACAAGTGCGGCAGCATGAGCCTCCGCATTTGGTAAAACCTTTATATATAAGCCAAGGATCCTTATTTAGTTTAATCCTTTGAGTATACATTGAGGGGGATAGATCATTACCTATAGTTCTAGGTCTTCTTGACACAATTTTACAACCTTGTTTTAGCATACAGTGCAATACCTCGTCATCATAAAGAATAGGCAAATATTTTTGAATCATCTGTTGAATTGTTTTAAACTGTTTACTGTATGTCAAAACAAGTGTAGGTATATTCTCATTATTATCTTTTTTTCTCGATTATGGACCCTTGTTTGTAAAATCTCTTCCTTTTGTTTATGTTCGATTTTATTTTTCTATCTTCCTCGATCTGAGGGGTCAATACTGGGAAAAGGAGTTTCTCTCTACTTTTGTTTCTTGGTTATGGCCAAACCTCTGGATATCATCCATTTGGGGTATGCTCTCTGTATCAACCTATGTTCGATAATCTGAGCTTCCTTTTCGAAAGCCGCAGCAGTGCTGCAGTTTCTATACGCACGTGTGAATTCTCCTACAGGGATTGATTTTATCGTGTGGGCAGGGTGGTGGCTATCTGCACTCAACAATGTATTCCCTGTTATTTCCTTGCGGAAAGTTTTTGTTTGCATGATTTGATCGGGAATTCCCGAAAGTGTAAGATCGAGAAAATTTATATTTTCAGGATGCTCCGTGTATGTGAATTTTAAGCTATATTGATTATTTTCAAGATATTGCATGAAGTGCTGCATGGCAGGTACATCGCCACTCCAAATTAGGAGCATATCATCGATGTACCTGCCATACCACACCACAAATTCTGCAAATGGATTTTTGATGTTATATACATATGCTTCCTCCCAGTAGGACATAGTCAGGTTGGCCAAGGACGGCGAGTATTTGGCCCCCATTGATACCCCCGAGATCTGGACATAATATATGGAATTAAACAAGAAGTAGTTGTGAGACATGAGAAATTGGGTGACAGCCAAAGTATAATCAATGAAATCATCGGAAAAACCACTATATTTGTGCAGATGAAATTCGAGTGCTAGCATCGCCACATGGTGTGGTATCGATGGGTATAATGACACCACATCAATGGATAGCCACCTATAATTTTGAGCCCAGGTCATATCATAAAAAGATTTTAAGATCGATGAAGTATCTTTAATATAGCCAGGGATTCTTTGAAGCAACTGGTCCTTATTGTGCCCAAAAAAATTACTGGGTCACAATAGATTGAACATCCATCCTGTTGGGTCCCAATAGAGGAAACATAATCCTACTAAATCACAAGAGAATGAACACCATCCTACTAGATCAGAAGAGAGTGAACACCATCCTACTAGATCACAATAGAGTGAAAACCATCCTACTAGATCACAATAGAGTGAACACCATCCTACTAGATCAGAAGAGAGTGAACACCATGCTACTAGATCACAATAGAGTGAACCCCATCCTACTAGATCACAATAGAGTGAACCCCATCCTACTAGATCACAATAGAGTGAACCTCATCCTACTAGATCAGAAGAGAGTGAAAACCATCCTACTAGATCAGAAGAGAGTGAACACCATCCTACTAGATCAGAAGAGAGTGAACACCATGCTACTAGATCACAATAGAGTGAACCCCATCCAACTAGATCACAATAGAGTGAAAACCATCCTACTAGATCACAATAGAGTGAACACCATCCTACTAGATCAGAAGAGAGTGAACACCATCCTACTAGATCAGAAGAGAGTGAACACCATCCTACTAGATCAGAAGAGAGTGAACACCATCCTACTAGATCAAAAGAGAGTGAACACCATGCTACTAGATCACAATAGAGTGAACCCCATCCTACTAGATCACAATAGAGTGAACCCCATCCTACTAGATCAGAAGAGAGTGAACACCATCCTACTAGTTCACAATGGAGTGAACACTATCCTAGTAGATCACAATAGAGTGAACACCATCCTACTAGATCACA
Source organism: Bufo gargarizans (assembly GCF_014858855.1). NCBI lineage: Eukaryota > Metazoa > Chordata > Amphibia > Anura > Bufonidae > Bufo > Bufo gargarizans. Next base: position 21,737 of record NW_025334410.1, read on the forward strand.
ATAGAGTGAACACCATCCTACTAGATCACAATAGAGTGAACCCCATCATACTAGATCACAATAGATTGTACACCACCCTACTCGATCACAATAGAGTGAACACCATCCTACTAGATCACAATAGAGTGAACACCATCCTACTAGATCACAATAGAGTGAACCCCATCCTACTAGATCACAATAGAGTGAACACCATCCTACTAGATCCTAATAGAGTGAATACCACCCTACTAGATCACAATAGAGTGAACCCCATCCTACTAGATCATAATAGAGTGTACACCATCCTACTAAATCAGAAGAGAGTGAACCCCATCCTACTAGATCACAATAGGGTGAACACCATCCTACTAGATCACAATAGAGTGAACACCATCCTACTAGATCAGAAGAGAGTGAACACCATCCGACTAGATCACAATAGAGTGTACAACATCCTACTAGATCAGAAGAGAGTGAACACCATCCTACTAGATCACAATAGAGTGTACACCATCCTACTAAATCACAAGAGAATGAACACCATCCTACTAGATCAGAAGAGAGTGAACACCATCCTACTAGATCACAATAGAGTGTATACCATCCTACTAAATCACAAGAGAATGAACACCATCCTACTAGATCACAATAGATTGAACACAATCCTACTAGATCAGAAGAGAGTTAACAGCATCCTACTAGATCACAATAGAGTGTACACCATCCTACTAGATGACAATAGAGTGAACACCATCCTACTAGATCACAATAAAGTGAACACCATCCTATTAGATCACAATAGAGTGAGCACCGTCCTACTAGATCACAATAGAGTGAACACCATTCTACTAGATCACAATAGAGTGAACACCATCCTACTAGATCACAAGAGTGAACACCATCCTACTAGAGCACAATAGAGTGAACAGCATCCTACTAGATCACAATAGAGTGAACAGCATCCTACTAGATCAGAAGAGAATGAACACCATCCTACTAGATCCAAATAGAGTGAACACCATAGCGGAGCAGGCAGAAGCAGGAGCCTCCCCGCTCAGCTAATCCTGGCATAGCATATGGGTACAGGGTACATACAGGAGTTAGTAAACCTCCGGGGAGCAGGGGCAGGAGAAGCAATGTGCATTTCTGCCCGTACTCCCTGCACTGCTGCTACCCCATTTATAAATTTCACAGCCCGTACTCCCTGAGCAGGGAATGGTGCCCTTTAGGTAGGGCAAAGTGGAAACAAAATCCATTAGTAAAGTGTATTAGAAAAACTTTTATTAGGACATTAATGACATTTTATTAAAATTGTACTCAACTGTTTAGTTACTCTGTAAACACCATTGTACTGAGCTGTTTTGCTGGGTCATAAGAGAGCAAACATCATCGTAGGGCAGGGATGGGCAAACTGCAGCCCTCCATCTGTTGTAAAACTACAAATCCAATCATGCCCTGCTGTAGGCTGATAGCTGTAGGCAGACTGGGCATACTGGGAGTTGTAGTTTTACAAGTGAACACCATCCAACCGGGACACAAGAAAGTGAACACACCATGCCACAGGCTCAGAATACAGTAATCATCATCCTACTGGATCACAACAGATAAAACACTATTCTACTTAACAAAAGAGTAGACACTATCCCACTGGATCACCAGAGAACATCCTTCTAGATCACAAAAGAGTAAACAACATTCTACTGGATTACAGGAGTGTAAATAACATGCACTGGGTCACAATGCAGTGAACACAATCCTACTGAGTCATCAGAGAGCAAAACATATACTGGATCACAAGACAATGAACACTGATCTAATGAGAAAAAAAAACAAGTTCCTACTGTGCAGAAGAGAATAAATGCCAAAAAAAACATTCCCACAAAAGAGTTAACACTTTCCTATCGGTCACAAGAGAGTGAGAACCATATTATGGGTCAGCCTAATGGATCACAAGAGAATGGACATGTTCCTACTAGGTACAAAATAATTCATCGTGTCCAGAGGGTATGCTTAGCTCGGTAGACGACTCATGATGGTAGGAGTTAAACAAATACAGTACAGTATGAGGTAGAATACAGTAAAAGGAAATGAAGTGCTAAGCTGGATATTTAGAGGTACAGTAAGATATCAAGAGGGTCTCTGGTATCAAAAGAAGGTGAGGTGGAGAGGCTCAGTAGTTGTAGTCATAGGTAGTAGGGTTAAGCGAACCCGAACTATAAAGTTCGGGTTCATACCGAACTTTAGGATTTTTGGACCCCGGACCCGACCTTTCAGTAAAAGTTCGGGTTCGGGTTCAGTGTTTGGCGATTTAATGGCGCTCTTTGAAAGGCAGAGCAGCCAATCAACAAGCGTTTAACTTGTGTGCCCTTAGAAGCCATCACAGCCATGCCTACTAATGGCATGGCTGTGATTGGCCAGTGCAGCATGTGACCCAGGCTCTATATAAGCTGGAGTCACGTAGCGCTGCACGTCACTCTGCTCTGATTAGTGTAGGGATTAGAGATGTCGCGAACATAAAATTTTCCGTTCGCGGACGGCGAACGCAAATTTCTGCACATGTTCGCGAACGGGCGAACCGGGCAAACCGCCATTGACTTCAATAGGCAGGCGAATTTTAAAACCCACAGGGACTCTTTCTAGCCAAAGTAGTGATGGAAAAGTTGTTTCAAGGGGACTAACACCTGGACTATGGCATGCCGGAGGGGGATCTATGGCAAAACTCCCATGGAAAATTACGTAGTTGACGCAGAGTTGGATTTTAATCCATAAAGGGCATAAATCACCTAACAATCCTAATTTTTTTTTAACAACGTGGTTTAAAACATCCAGTGTGTGTATACGATCAGGTATGATGTTGTATCGATCAGGTAGTGTAAGGGTTACACCCGCTTCACAGACATTGACAGACCAAACCAAATGCACCGCAAACAACCGCAAACAGTCCATTTGCCCAACCGCAAACTTCCCATTTGCACAAGGTTGGATACCAAGCTAGCCATGTCCCGGTGATGTCATTGAAGGTTTCTTCCTCCACCCAGCCACGTACAACACCAAGGGTCCCCGAAAGGTGAATTGAATAGATTTTTCGAACGGGGAAATGGTTAAAAAAAAACGCTGGCTCCCTCCCCTTTGTTTGAATCCACGGTCACTGCGTCTGCGCCGTGCAATTTACTGTCACACCCGATATGAGTGGTATTTTCTGTAGTACTATTCTCATCAGTTTAATCCCTGTTACGTCCCATATCAGGGATTGCCTTTTGTGAAAAAAAATTTAGGCCGGGTACCTTCGACTGCCTTCACACTGACAGACCAAACTCTGATACACCAAACTGAATTGATTTTAGCAACCGGGAGATGGAAAAAGCAGCTTGGTCGGTCCTCTTACTCCCAAGTTGGAGCACTGCGCGTGCACGGAGCGATGTGCTGTGACACCCTATATGAGTGGTGTCTTAACTAGTACTATTCCTATCAGTTTAATCCCTGTTACATCCCCTATCCGGGGACGTGTGTCGAATTGATTAACCATTGTCGAATTAACGACATCCTGAAATAATTTTGTTCTGAGCTCTGTACTTGCTTTGTATTGGAATTGATGGGGATTTTTTAAATTGTCTGCATTATTTCTAATAAACTATTAAGAGACTTTATTATGATTTTTTTATTTTATGTATAAAAAAAAAAAGGAAAATAATGTTTTTTCTATGAAAAATTATCCAGCCGATCGCTTTTAGTCTGATCATAATGAAGCAACGGCCTTATCTGGGGTGTGGCAACATTGCCAACACACTCAAAGAGGTGATGATCGCTTCATTGTGATACGCAAGCCCCTTCACCAGTACCGATCACAAAGGGGAATTGACACATGTATGTGCCTTTTTTTTTGTTTTGCTTTTGCAGCCACAGTGCAGCACTAGAGGCCAGAAAAATTAGGCATGTACGCATGCCTGAAAAATTAGGTATTGTTGCAGCCGCTGCTATGGTTTTCCAGGCAGAAAGGTGACTAAAACATTGCGGCTTGAACCCTAGTTGGTGGCGGAGAATTCACGAAAGTCATCCGGTATGCAGACATTAAATACAGCAGCGTGGGGACCATTTTGAGGCCAAGGCATGTCATCAGGCCTTTTGTTAGTCAAACATATCCCCCACTGTCAGTCCCTTCAGGATCCATGCCTCATTCATCTTAATGAAGGTGAGGTAATCAACACTTTTTTGACCGAGGCGACTTCTTTTGTCAGTGACAATGCCTCCTGCTGCACTGAAGGTCCTTTCTGACAGGACACTTAAAGCGGGGCAGGCCAGAAGTTCTATCGGAAACTGGGATAGTTCAGGCCACAGGTCAAGCCTGCACACCCAGTAGTCAAGGGGTTTATCGCTCCTCAGAGTGTCGATATCTGCAGTTAAGGCGAGGTAGTCTGCTACCTGTCGGTCTAATCGTTCTCTAAGGCTGGATCCCGAAGGGCTGTGGCGATGTGTAGGACTGAAAAAGCTCTGCATGTCCTCCATCAACAACACATCTGTAAAGCGTCCTGTCCTTGCCGCCGTGGTCATGATAGGAGGAGGATTACTTTCCCCTCTTCCCCAGTTAGATTCCCGTTGTGCTGTGACATCCCCCTTATAAGCTGTGTAAAGCATACTTTTTAGTTTGGTTTTGAACTGCTGCATCCTTTCCGACTTCCGGTAATTTGGTAACATTTCCTCCACTTTCTGCTTATACCGGGGGTCTAGTAGCGTGGCCACCCAGTACAGGTCGTTCTCCTTCATCCTTTTTATACAAGGGTCCCTCAACAGACATTAAAGCATAAAAGACCCCATTTGCACAAGGTTGGATGCCGAGCTACTCATTTCCCATTCCTCCTCCTCACTGATGTCATTGACGGTCTGTTCTTCACCCCAGCCACGTACAACACCACGGGTCCCAGATAGGTGACAATAACGAGCACCCTGGGATGCCTGCTGTGGTTGGTCTTCCTCCTCCTCAAAGCCACATTCCTCCTCTGACTCCTCTTCCTCATGCTCCTCTTCCAGCGTTGCCTCAGGTCCGGCAAGCGATGATGACAAGGCTGTTTCTGGTGGTGATGGTGACCACAACTCTTCCTCTTCACGCTCATCTACAGCCTGATCCAGCACTCTTCGCAGGGCACGCTCCAGGAAGAAAACAAATGGGATGAGGTCGCTGATGGTGCCTTCGGTGCGACTGACTAGGTTTGTCACCTCCTCAAAAGGACGCATGAGCCTACAGGCATTGCGCATGAGCGTCCAGTAACGTGGCAAAAAAATTCCCAGCTCCGCAGAGGCTGTCCTAGCACCCCGGTCATACAAATACTCGTTGACGGATTTTTCTTGTTGGAGCAGGCGGTCGAACATTAGGAGTGTTGAATTCCAACGTGACGGGCTGTCGCAAATCAAGCGCCTCACTGGCATGTTGTTTCGGCGCTGAATGTCTGAAAAGTGCGCCATGGCCGTGTAGGAACGCCTGAAATGGCCACACACCTTCCTGGCCTGCTTGAGGACGTCCTGGAAGCCTAGGTACTTAGACACAAAGCCATGCACGGCACATGTGACAACTTGCCCAAATTTAATGCCGCCAACAAATTGCTTCCATTGTCACACACCACTTTGCAGATCTCCAGTTGGTGCAGGGTCAGCCACTGATCCACCTGTGCATTCAGGGCGGACAGGAGTGCTGGTCCGGTGTGGCTCTCTGCTTTCAGGCAAGTCAACCCCAAGGACAGCGTGACACTGTCGTATCCGGGATGTGGAAAAGCCCCTGGGGAGCTGGGGGGATTCAGTTGATGTGCAGCCAGACGACGCAGCAGAAGAGGACTCAGCCGAGGAGGTTATGGAAGAGGATGGAGTAGGAGGAGTAGAGGAGGTGGCAGTAGGCCTGCCTGCAAGTCGTGGCGGTGCCACCAACTCCGCTGCAGAGCCACGCATTCCATGCTTGGCAGCCATCAGCAGGTTGACCCAATGCGCAGTGTAGGTGATATACCTGCCCTGACCGTGCTTTGCAGACCAGGTATCAGTGGTCAGATGGACCCTTGCCCCAACACTGTATGCCGGAGATGGCATGACTTCCTTTTCAATCACTGAGTAGAGGTTTGGGATTGCCTTTTTTGAAAAAAAAATTTGTCCAGGTACCTTTCACTGTGGTGTCCCAATAGTGACAAATTTTTGAAGGCCTCAGACTCCACCAGCTGGTATGGTAAAAGCTGGCGGGCTAAGAGTTCCATCAAGCCAGCTGTCAGACGCCGGGCAAGGGGGTGACTCTGTGACATTGGCTTCTTACGCTCAAACATTTCCTTTACAGACACCTGACTGTGGGCAGATGAGATGGAACTGCTGAAGGTGAGAGGCGGAGTGGCGGGTGGTTGAGAGGGGGCAAGGAGTACAGCAGTGGTTGACGTGGCTGAAGATGCTGGACCAGGAGGAGGATGGTGGCTTTGAGTTTGAGTGCTGCTTGTACTCATGTGTTGATCCCATTGGAGTTTGTGATGTGAGATCATGTGCCTTCGCAAAGCAGTTGTACCGAGGTGGGTGTTGGACTTCCCACGACTCAGTTTCTTTTGGCACAGGTTGCAAATGGCATTGCTGTTATCAGAGGCAGACACACAAAAAAAATGACACACTGCTGAGCTTTGCAATGACGGCATTCTGGTGGTGGCAACAGCATGCGTTGATATGCGTGCTGTCTGGCTGACCCCGGGTGCCGATACATGCTGTCTGACTGTGCCACTAGCTCCTTGCGACGACCTCCCCCTGCTTCCAACTCGTCTCCTCCTTCTCTCTGTCTCCCCTTCTGAACTTTCCCCCTCTTCTTCTTCTCTTCGAGCAGGCACGCATTTGGCATCCACGGACACATCGTCATCATCAACCACTTCACTTGTATCTGACACCTCAGCAAAGGAAGCAGCAGCGGGTACAACATCATCATCATCATCATCATCACACTGTACGTCCATGTGTGTAATGCTGCCTGACTGAGACATATCCCTGTTATCTACATCCTCTGGCAATAATGGTTGCGCATCACTAATTTCATCCAACTGATGTGTAAATAACTCCTCTGAGGGATCAAGTGAAGCGGCTGTGGTGGCTGTGGTGGTAGTGGTGGTGGTGGCGGCGGGCGGGAGAGTGGTAACTTGAGAGCAGGTGACCAAAGCTGAGCTGGAGGAGGATGGTGCATCAAGGTTCTTAGCGGAAGCTGTTGAAGATTGGGTGTCCTGTGTAAGCCAGTCAACTATTTTCTCCGAATTTTTGGGGTTCAAGGTACGTGGCCTCTGAACACTGGGCATTATTCCAGGGCCAGTGGAAATCACAGCACCACGACCACAACGGCCCCTGCGGGGTGGCCTGCCTCTGCCTCTCATTTTTTTTTAGATAAGTGGTACTATGCGTGCAAGGTACTGTGCCAATCTATAGAAGTGGTGGGCAGTGGGCACAGTACAGTCTGTGTGGGCCTGACACACACGGGCTTGCAACTGGGATTATATCACAGAAAAATATTAAATAGATTTTTTTTTTATCTGCAAGGTATTTTCTGTCACCCCCTGTATGAATGGTGTGCACACAGTGCTGTCTGTGACTGAGCCTGCAGCCTCTCACACACGGGCAGCCAGGCTACTGCAATATATATATATATATATATATATATATAAAAGAAAAATAAAGCAGACTGATGTACCAGCCCTGAAAAGGGCTTTATGGGGTGCTATCTGGACGCTGTCCTTACAGCAGATGAGTCTGTGGACACAGAACACTGCCCTAGCTAACGCTTTCCCTATTAGATCAGCAGCAGCACCAGCAGCACTGTCCCTCCTCTCTCTGTGAATGCAGCTTCCGAATGAATCTAAAAGGGATGCTGTCCAGGAGGTGGGAGGGTCTGGGAGGGAGGGTCTGCTGCTGATTGGCTGGAATGTGTCTGCTGACTGTGAGGTACAGGGTCAAAGTTTACTCAATGATGATGTATAGGGGGCGGACCGAACATCGCATATGTTCGCCCGCCGCGGCGAACACGAACAAGCTATGTTCGCCGGGAACTGTTCGCCAGCGAATAGTTCGGGACATCACTAGTAGAGATAGGATGCTGCTGCTTTGAGGAAGAGAATAGGATAGAATCTTTAATATGAAGTGCTTGTTAACTCAGCGATCTACCTAGATTTTGTTTTGTAGGTGCAGTGCACAATCTTTTTACCCTGCCCTGGGCCCAGTGACACAGAAAAATCAGGCTTAATCTAACCTTATGAGTACAGGGTCAGGAATGTTGAAGCTGAATAGTTAAAGAAATTCGGTTATGGCATCCTTTTCTAAGAGTTTGATCCAAGGGTCCCATATTTGATGATACCTGGGCTTATTATCGTCTCTAGTTAGTCTTAACTTCTCGCAATTGTGTAAGGTATGCATCTCCTTTAACCATTCTGAGATGGATGGGGGTTCTTTTTCTTTCCATAGTTTAGGGATAGGTAGCTTGGCTACGTTTAACATGTGTAGTGTCAAAGGATGCTTGATAGTAGAAGTTTTGTATATTGATTATACTGAATAGAATCAGGTTTGGGGGAATTTTTGCTGTCGTGTTAAAAGTTTTGTTGATTATCATGGTAATGGATTTCCAAAAGGTTTCTAGTTGTTTGCAGTGAACCCAGATGTGGGATATAGTACCCTTTCCGTTTCACATCTCCAACATAGCGGGGATATGTCTGGGAGCATGCGATTGAGTATAATAGGGGTTCTGTACCAACGCGAGACTATTTTGAAGTGAGCTTCCTGTATTTTGGGGCTAATCGACTCAGATCTTGGAAATGATGTCTTTTACCTCAGAGCTATTGAACTCCCTACCTAGTTCTGCTGTCCATTTTTCTAGGTACGAGGGGGGGGAGGGGGGGGGGTTGATTATGTTATAAATAGAGGAGATAGCGTTTTTAACCGGGGTATTTGTTCTGATGCATTTTTGCATAGACGTTAACGGGTTGGCAGAAGAATGATATATTTCTGACTTCATTATATGGTCTTTAAGCAGCGAATATTACATGAAGGAAAGATCTAGTTCTGTGAAGTATCTGTAAAGATCTGTATATGAGACGAAAACATTATCATGTACTAATTTCCTTATTGGTGCGAGAAATAATTCTTCCACCTTCATTATCATATTTTTTAGATCTTTGAGATGGGGAGGGATCAATGTTCCCACCGGGGTCACTGCTATATTAGAAGTCAAAAATTGTGTTTTTTATTAGTTTTATGCCAGATTTTTAAGGAAAAACTAGTCAGAGGGTCTCCTGTTTTTTTAGTTTTGTGAGGGTAATGGTTTTCTACAGTAGTGTTCAGGGAGTAGAGACTCACCTTCTATATCTATCCATCTCTTTCTGGAAGGCTTAACAAACCACTCCATTAGTTTAGCTATATGTATTGATTGGTGATATTTTATTCATGATAACTAATCCCCTACATGGGATCCCCACGCTTTTGAAAGAATTAGAAGATTTTAGTTCTATTTCTTATTTCAAGATTAATTTACATAAGTCCGAGGTATATAATGTTACCACGCCCCAATCAATATGGCAGGAGATCATCTCTACAACCCCCTTAAAACCATCTAACACTTCCTTTAAATATTTAGGCATCAACATAAGCAGGAACTTTCGGGAATTATATACATTGAACTTCCTTCCTCTTCTAACTAAGGTGGAATCAGCCTTAAAAGACTGGGAGACACTGTACGTATCCTGGTTCGGGCGCATAAACGCCATTAAAATGGTGATACTTCCCAAAGTTCTATATATTTTACAGGCTTTGCCTATTGACACCCCCAAATATTTCTACAATACTCTCAGGAAGATGATTTTAAAATTTATATGGAGATCAAACAGTAATAGGATACAATATAACACTGTTTCTATGCCTAAGACGAGCGGTGGTCTGGGAGTACCTGACTTCCTAAAATACCACCAATCAATACATATAGCAATTATAATCTGGGTTTAAAAAAGCACCAATCTTTAGCAATACCCTACATCTGGGGCCTATCCTGAATTTGTCAGTGTGAAATATAAGCTTGAAATACTGCAATAATTTTCTGGGTTTTAAAAAACACCCTTTTTGGGCAAAACTTGCAGCCTTTGCTGCATCTGTCAGTGTGAAATACACGCATTAGATACTGCTGTTATATACTGATATAAAAAAAACACCCATTTTGGGCAAAATACTAAATTTGCAGCCTTTGCTGCATCTGTCAGTGTGAAATACACGCGTCAGATACTGCTGTTATATTCTGCTATTAAAAAACACCCATTTTGGGCAAAATACTAAATTTGCAGTGTTTGCTGCATCTGTCATTGTTAAATACAAGCTTGAAATACTGCAATAATTTTCTGGGTTTAAAAAAGCACCCATTTTTGGCAATACCCTACATCTGGGGCCTATGCTGCATTTGTCAGTGTGAAATATAAGCTTGAAATACTGCAATAATTATCTGGGTTTTAAAAAACACCCTTTTTGGGCAAAATACTAAATTTGCAGTGTTTGCTGCATCTGTCATTGTTAAATACAAGCTTAAATTACTGCAATAATTATCTGGGTTTAAAAAAGCACCCATTTTCGGCAATACCCTACATCTGGGGCCTATGCTGCATTTGTAAGTGTGAAATATAAGCTAGAAATACTACAACAATTTTCTGGGTTTTAAAAAACACCCTGTTTGATCAAAATACTAAATTTGCAGCCTTTGCTGCATCTGTCAGTGTGAAATACACGCGTTAGATACTGCTGTTATATACTGATATTAAAAAAACACCCATTTTGGGCAAAATACTAAATTGGTGGCCTTTGCTGCATCTGCCAGTGTGAAATACAAGCTTGAAATATTGCAATAATTTTCTGGGTTTAAAAAAGCACCCATTTTTGGCATTACCCTACATCTGGGGCCCATGCTGCATTTGTCAGTGTGAAATATAAGCTTGAAATACTGCAATAATTGTCTGGGTTTTAAGTGAAATACACACGTTAGATACTGCTGTTATATTCTGTTATTAAAAAAAATATCATTTTGGGCAAAATACTAAATCTGTCGCCTTTGCCGCATCTGTCAGTGTGAAATGCAAGCGTTAGATACTGCTGTTATATTCTGTTATTAAAAAAACACTCATTTTGGGCAAAATACTAAATTTGCAGCCTTTGCTGCATCTGTCAGTGTGAAATACATGCGTTAGGGCTCTTTCACACTTGCGTTGTCCGGATCCGGCATAGAGTTCCGTCGTCGGGGCTCTATGCCGGAAGAATCCTGATCAGTTTTATCCTAATGCATTCTGAATGGAGAGAAATCCGTGCAGGATGCATCAGGATGTCTTCAGTTCAGGACCGGAACGTTTTTTGGCCGGAGAAAATACCTCAGCATGCTGCGCTTTTTGCTCCGGCCAAAAATCCTGAAGACTTGCCGCAAGGCCGGATCCGGAATTAATGCCCATTGAAAGGCATTAATCCGGATCCGGCCTTAAGCTAAACGTCGTTTCAGCGCATTACCGGATCCGATGTTTAGCTTTTTCTGAATGGTTACCATGGCTGCCTGGACGCTAAAGTCCTGGCAGCCATGGTAAAGTGTAGCGGGGAGCCGGGGAGCAGCATACTTACCGTCCGTGCGGCTCCCGGGGCGCTCCAGAATGACGTCAGGGCGCCCCAGGCGCATGGATGACGTGATTGCATGGACACTTCATCCATGCGCATGGGGCGCTCTGACGTCATTCTGGAGCGCCCTGGGAGCCGCACGGACTGTAAGTATGCCGCTCCCCCGCTCCCCGCTCCTACTATGGCAACCAGGACTTTAATAGCGTCCTGGCTGCCATAGTAACACTGAAAGCATTTTGAAGACGGATGAGTCTTCAAATGCTTTCAGTTCACTTGCGGTGTTACGGATCCGGCGGGCACTTCCGGCAAATGGAGTACACGACGGATCCGGACAACGCAAGTGTGAAAGACCCCTAAGATACTGCTGTTATATACTGCTATTAAAAAAACACCCATTTTGGGCAAAATACTAAATTTGCGGCGTTTGCTGCATCTATCATTATGTGTTCTTGCATAGCAAGACCACATATTGTTATCTCACATATATATTATTCTTATTCTTATTATAGCCAAATTTGCCACCCTAACTCCTCCCACAGTTTTTACACTACATAGACAAAAATTTACCAAAACGTGCAGATTGTGCCCGATCGGATTGCTATTACTTTGTGGAGCGATCCCACCCCCGGGGCCCCCGTGGCGGGCCCCGGAAGCCCCTTTTTTTCCCATAGACTTTGACAGGGTACATTTTCAAATCGCTCCCACTCGCCAGGCTTTGACGCTAAAGTCACCAAACTTGGGTCACTTAGTCATGGAGTCAACCCGAAAATTTTGGGCACATTTCGGGGACCCCAAAAAGTGGGCGGGGCCACACAGAACCAATCAAAATTTCCCCATTGACTATAATGAGACCTTCAAATTGCTACTCCTCCCACATTTTTAGGAGTACAAATTCCAAACTTTGCACTCTTGGTCGGCACCCACCCGAGTACCTTGCTTGTGCTTTGTTAACCGATCCCACCCTCCGGGCCCCTGGGAAAGGGCCCCCAAAATCCATGTTTTTCCCATTGACTTTGACAGGGACAATTTTCAAATCTCTCCCAGTCGCACAGATTTTAAACTAAAGTCACCAAACTTGGGTCACTTAGTCATGGGGTCAACGCGCAATTTGTTAGAACATTTCGGAGACCCGAAAAAGTGGGCGGGGCCACACAGAACCAATCAAATTTTCCCCATTGACTACAATGAGACGTTCAAATTGCTACTCCTCCCACAGATTTAGGAGTATAAATACCGAACTTTGCACCCTTGGTCGGCACATACCCGAGGATCTTGCTTGTGCTTTGTTAACCGATCCCACCCTCCGGGCCCCTGGGGCGGGCCCCCGAAAACCTCTTTTTTTCTCCCATAGAGTTTTATTGGAAAAATGCAAATGTTTGTCACTCGTACAGCTTCGGAGTGAAACTCACCAAACTTGGGTCACTCAGTCATGGGGTCAACCTGAAAGTTTCTGTCACATTTTGGGGACATTAAAAAGTGGGCGGAGCTACAAACAACCAATCAGATTTTCCCTATTGTCTTCAATGAGAAAATTTTAAATTGCTGTCATTCTCACAGTATTTAAGCCAGAATACCCAAACTTGGCACCGTAGGTCATTGGGTGACTGGATTCAAAAAATTATGAAAAAGTGGGCGGAGTCTACAACGGCCAATCAAATTTCAGCCATTTGTTTAAATGGGAAAACTTCAAACTGCCGCTGCTCTTAGACTGTTAATGGCAGGGTTCTGAAACTTGGTACAGTTGGACAATTTAGGATTAGGATTAAAATTTTGAAAAGTGGGCGGGGCCAAAAACAACCAATCAGATTTCTTTCATAGATTTCAATATGGAAATTTTTTTTTTAAGAAAATTGAAAAATGCTGCCATGATTGATGTCAGGGGCTTCAAATCTCTGAAATCAGGTGATAGATTACTTTGGATTCAAAAATTAAAAAAGTGGGCGGAGCCAACAACAACAAATCAGATTTTCCCTATTGACTTCAATGAGAAACCTTTAAATTGCTGTCATTCTCACAGTATTTAAGACAGAATACCCAAACTTGGCACCATAGGTCATTGGGTGACTGGGGTCAACATTTTTTAAAAAGTGGGCGGGGTCTACAACGGCCAATCAAATTTCAGCCATTTGTTTAAATGGGAAAAATTCAAACTGCCGCTTCTCTTAGACTGTTAATGGCAGGCTCCCCAAACTTGGTACAGTTGGACAATTTAGGATTAAAATTTTGAAAAGTGGGCGGGGCCAAAAACAACCAATCAGATTTCTTTCATTGATTTCAATATGGAAAAAAAAAAAATTCTGAAAATTGAAAAATGCTGCCATGATTGATGTCAGGGGCTTCAAATCTCTGAAATCAGGTGATAGATTACTTTGGATTCAAAAATTTAAAAAGTGGGCGGAGCCAACAACAACAAATCAGATCTTCCCTATTGACTTCAATGAGAAACCTTTAAATTGCTGTCATTCTCACAGTATTTAAGCCAGAATACCCAAACTTGGCACCGTAGGTCATTGGGTGACTGGATTCAAAAATTTACAAAAAAAGTGGGCGGAGTCTACAACGGCCAATCAAATTTCAGCCATTTGTTTAAATGGGAAAAATTCAAACTGCCGCTGCTCTTAGACTGTTAATGGCAGGGTTCTGAAACTTGGCACAGTTGGTCACTGGAGGACTGTGCCAATGTATATCTCATTTTGGGGACGCTAAAAAGTGGGCGGAGCCACAAACAACCAATCAGATTTTCCCTATTGACTTCAATAAGAAACATTTAAACAGCTGACATTCTCACAGTATTTAAGCCACAGCACCCAAACTCGGCAGGGTGGGTCAGTGTGAGACAAAGGTCAAAATTTATAAAAGTGGGCGGAGTCTACAATCCACCCAGTTACTCCGCCCACTCCAGTTGTAAGCTACTGGTGGAGGCAAGAACACATCACACAATTTCCCCAGAAATTGTACCTTTTCTAGTTATGTGTTCTTGCATAGCAAGACCACATACTATTATCTCACATATATATTATTATTATTATTATAGCCAAATTTGCCACCCTAACTCCTCCCACAGTTTTTACACTACATAGACAAAAATTTACCAAAACGTGCAGATTGTACCCGATCGGATTGCTATTACTTTGTGGAGCGATCCCACCCCCGGGGCCCCCGTGGCGGGCCCCGGAAGCCCCCTTTTTTCCCATAGACTTTGACAGGGTAAATTTTCAAATCGCTCCCACTCGCCAGGCTTTGACGCTAAAGTCACCAAACTTGGGTCACTTAGTCATGGAGTCAACCCGAAAATTTTGGGCACATTTCGGGGACCCCAAAAAGTGGGCGGGGCCATACAGAACCAATCAAAATCTCCCCATTGACTTTAATGAGAACTTCAAATTGCTACTCCTCCCACATTTTTAGGAGTACAAATTCCAGACTTTGCAGACTTGGTCGGCACCCACCCGAGTACCTTGCTTTTGCTTTGTTACCCGATCCCACCCTCCGGGCCCCTGGGACAGGGCCCCCAAAATCCATGTTTTTCCCATTGACTTTGACAGGGACAATTTTCAAATCGCTCCCAGTCGCACAGATTTTAAACTAAAGTCACCAAACTTGGGTCACTTAGTCATGGGGTCAACGCGCAATTTGTTAGCACATTTCGGAGACCCGAAAATGTGGGCGGGGCCACACAGAACCAATCAAATTCTCCCCATTGACTACAATGAGACGTTCAAATTGCTACTCCTCCCACAGATTTAGGAGTATAAATACCGAACTTTGCACTCTTGGTCGGCACATACCCGAGTATCTTGCTTGTGCTTTGTTAACCGATCCCACCCTCCGGGCCCCTGGGGCGGGCCCCCGAAAACCTCTTTTTTTCTCCCATAGAGTTTTATTGGAAAAATGCAAATGTTTGTCACTCATACAGCTTCGGAGTGAAACTCACCAAACTTGGGTCACTCAGTCATGGGGTCAACCTGAAAATTTCTGTCACATTTTGGGGACATTAAAAAGTGGGCGGAGCTACAAACAACCAGATTTTCCCTATTGACTTCAATAAGAAACCTTTAAATTGCTGTCATTCTCACAGTATTTAAGCCAGAATACCCAAACTTGGCACCGTAGGTCATTGGGTGACTGGATTCAAAAAATAATGAAAAAGTGGGCGGAGTCTACAACGGCCAATCAAATTTCAGCCATTTGTTTAAATGGGAAAAATTCAAACTGCCGCTGCTCTTAGACTGTTAATGGCAGGTTTCCCAAACTTGGTACAGTTGGACAATTTAGGATTAGGATTAACATTTTGAAAAGTGGGCGGGGCCAAAAACAACCAATCAGATTTCTTTCATTGATTTCAATATGGAAAAAAAAAATTCAGAAAATTGAAAAATGCTGCCATGATTGATGTCAGGGGCTTCAAATCGCTGAAATCAGGTGATAGATTACTTTGGATTCAAAAATTTAAAAAGTGGGCGGAGCCAACAACAACAAATCAGATTTTCCCTATTGACTTCAATGAGAAACTTTTAAATTGCTGGCATTCTCACAGTATTTAAGCCAGAATACCCAAACTAGGCACCGTAGGTCATTGGGTGACTGGATTCAAAAAATAATGAAAAAGTGGGCGGAGTCTACAACGGCCAATCAAATTTCAGCCATTTGTTTAAATGGGAAAAATTCAAACTGCCGCTGCTCTTAGACTGTTAATGGCAGGTTTCCCAAACTTGGTACAGTTGGACAATTTAGGATTAAAATTTTGAAAAGTGGGCGGGGCCAAAAACAACCAATCAGATTTCTTTCATTGATTTCAATATGGAAAAAAAAAAATTCAGAAAATTGAAAAATGCTGCCATGATTGATGTCAGGGGCTTCAAATCGCTGAAATCAGGTGATAGATTACTTTGGATTCAAAAATTTAAAAAGTGGGCGGAGCCAACAACAACAAATCAGATTTTCCCTATTGACTTCAATGAGAAACTTTTAAATTGCTGGCATTCTCACAGTATTTAAGCCAGAATACCCAAACTAGGCACCGTAGGTCATTGGGTGACTGGATTCAAAAAATAATGAAAAAGTGGGCGGAGTCTACAACGGCCAATCAAATTTCAGCCATTTGTTTAAATGGGAAAAATTCAAACTGCCGCTGCTCTTAGACTGTTAATGGCAGGTTTCCCAAACTTGGTACAGTTGGACAATTTAGGATTAGGATTAAAATTTTGAAAAGTGGGCGGGGCCAAAAACAACCAATCAGATTTCTTTCATTGATTTCAATATGGAAAAAAAAAAATTCAGAAAATTGAAAAATGCTGCCATGATTGATGTCAGGGGCTTCAAATCGCTGAAATCAGGTGATAGATTACTTTGGATTCAAAAATTTAAAAAGTGGGCGGAGCCAACAACAACAAATCAGATTTTTCCTATTGACTTCAATGAGAAACTTTTAAATTGCTGTCATTCTCACAGTATTTAAGCCAGAATACCCAAACTTGGCACCGTAGGTCATTGGGTGACTGGATTCAAAAAATAATGAAAAAGTGGGCGGAGTCTACAACGGCCAATCAAATTTCAGCCATTTGTTTAAATGGGAAAAATTCAAACTGCCGCTGCTCTTAGACTGTTAATGGCAGGTTTCCCAAACTTGGTACAGTTGGACAATTTAGGATTAGGATTAAAATTTTGAAAAGTGGGCGGGCCCAAAAACAACCAATCAGATTTCTTTCATTGATTTCAATATGGAAAAAAAAAAATTCAGAAAATTGAAAAATGCTGCCATGATTGATGTCAGGGGCTTCAAATCGCTGAGATCAGGTCATAGATTACTTTGGATTCAAAAAATTTAAAAGTGGGCGGAGCCAACAACAACAAATCAGATTTTCCCTATTGTCTTCAATGAGAAAATTTTAAATTGCTGCCATTTCAACATTGTTAATGGCAGGGTTGTTAAACTTAATATATTCGGTTAATAGGTGACTAGAATTCAAATGTTTTAAAGTGGGCGGGGTCTACAACGGCCAATCAAATTTCAGCTATATGTTTTAATGGGAAAATTTAAAACTGCCGCTGCTCTTAGACTGTTAATGGCAGGATCCCCAAACTTGGTACAGTTGGACAATTTAGGATTAGGATTAAAATTCAGAAAAGTGGGCGGGGCCAAAAACAACCAATCAGATTTTCCCTATTGACTTCAATAAGAAACCTTTAAACAGCTGTCATTCTCACAGCACCCAAACTCGGCAAGGTGGGTCAGTGTGAGACAAAGGTCAAAATTTATAAAAGTGGGCGGAGTCTACACTCCACCCAGTTACTCCGCCCACTCCAGTTGTAAGCTACTGGTGGAGGCAAGAACACATCACACAATTTCCCCAGAAATTGTACCTTTTCTAGTTATTATTATTATTATAGCCAAATTTGCCACCCTAACTCCTCCCACAGTTTTTACACTACATAGACAAAAATTTACCAAAACGTGCAGATTGTGCCCGATCGGATTGCTATTACTTTGTGGAGCGATCCCACCCCCGGGGCCCCCGTAGCGAGCCCCGGAAGCCCCCTTTTTTCCCATAGACTTTGACAGGGTAAATTTTCAAATCGCTCCCACTTGCCAGGCTTTGACGCTAAAGTCACCAAACTTGGGTCACTTAGTCATGGAGTCAACCCGAAAATTTTGGGCACATTTCGGGGACCCCAAAAAGTGGGCGGGGCCATACAGAACCAATCAAAATCTCCCCATTGACTTTAATGAGAACTTCAAATTGCTACTCCTCCCACATTTTTAGGAGTACAAATTCCAGACTTTGCAGACTTGGTCGGCACCCACCCGAGTACCTTGCTTTTGCTTTGTTACCCGATCCCACCCTCCGGGCCCCTGGGACAGGGCCCCCAAAATCCATGTTTTTCCCATTGACTTTGACAGGGACAATTTTCAAATCGCTCCCAGTCGCACAGATTTTAAACTAAAGTCACCAAACTTGGGTCACTTAGTCATGGGGTCAACGCGCAATTTGTTAGCACATTTCGGAGACCCGAAAATGTGGGCGGGGCCACACAGAACCAATCAAATTTTCCCCATTGACTACAATGAGACGTTCAAATTGCTACTCCTCCCACAGATTTAGGAGTATAAATACCGAACTTTGCACTCTTGGTCGGCACATACCCGAGTATCTTGCTTGTGCTTTGTTAACCGATCCCACCCTCCGGGCCCCTGGGGCGGGCCCCCGAAAACCTCTTTTTTTCTCCCATAGAGTTTTATTGGAAAAATGCAAACGTTTGTCACTCATACAGCTTCGGAGTGAAACTCACCAAACTTGGGTCACTCAGTCATGGGGTCAACCTGAAAATTTCTGTCACATTTTGGGGACATTAAAAAGTGGGCGGAGCTACAAACAACCAATCAGATTTTCCCTATTGACTTCAATAAGAAACCTTTAAATTGCTGTCATTCTCACAGTATTTAAGCCAGAATACCCAAACTAGGCACCGTAGGTCATTGGGTGACTGGATTCAAAAAATAATGAAAAAGTGGGCGGAGTCTACAACGGCCAATCAAATTTCAGCCATTTGTTTAAATGGGAAAAATTCAAACTGCCGCTGCTCTTAGACTGTTAATGGCAGGTTTCCCAAACTTGGTACAGTTGGACAATTTAGGATTAGGATTAACATTTTGAAAAGTGGGCGGGGCCAAAAACAACCAATCAGATTTCTTTCATTGATTTCAATATGGAAAAAAAAAAATTCAGAAAATTGAAAAATGCTGCCATGATTGATGTCAGGGGCTTCAAATCGCTGAAATCAGGTGATAGATTACTTTGGATTCAAAAATTTAAAAAGTGGGCGGAGCCAACAACAACAAATCAGATTTTCCCTATTGACTTCAATGAGAAACTTTTAAATTGCTGTCATTCTCACAGTATTTAAGCCAGAATACCCAAACTAGGCACCGTAGGTCATTGGGTGACTGGATTCAAAAAATAATGAAAAAGTGGGCGGAGTCTACAACGGCCAATCAAATTTCAGCCATTTGTTTAAATGGGAAAAATTCAAACTGCCGCTGCTCTTAGACTGTTAATGGCAGGTTTCCCAAACTTGGTACAGTTGGACAATTTAGGATTAGGATTAAAATTTTGAAAAGTGGGCGGGGCCAAAAACAACCAATCAGATTTCTTTCATTGATTTCAATATGGAAAAAAAAAAATTCAGAAAATTGAAAAATGCTGCCATGATTGATGTCAGGGGCTTCAAATCGCTGAGATCAGGTCATAGATTACTTTGGATTCAAAAATTTAAAAAGTGGGCGGAGCCAACAACAACAAATCAGATTTTCCCTATTAACTTTAATGAGAAACCTTTAAATTGCTGTCATTCTCACAGTATTTAAGCCAGAATACCCAAACTTGGCACCGTAGGTCATTGGGTGACTGGATTCAAAAATTTATTAAAAAGTGGGCGGAGTCTACAACGGCCAATCAAATTTCAGCCATTTATTTCAATGGGGAAATTTAAAACTGCCGCTGATCTTACACTGTTAATGGCAGGATCCCCAAACTTGGTACAGTTGGACAATTTAGAATTAGGATTAAAATTCAGAAAAGTGGGCGGGGCCAAAAACAACCAATCAGATTTTTCCTTTTGACTTCAATAAGAAACCTTTAAACAGCTGTCATTCTCACAGAATTTAAGCCACAGCACCCAAACTCGGCAGGGTGGGTCAGTTTGAGACAAAGGTCAAAATGTACAAAAGTTGGCGGAGTCTACACTCCACCCAGTTACTCCGCCCACTCCAGTTGTAAGCTCTTATTATGTGTTCTTGCATAGCAAGACCACATAATGTTATCTCACATATATATTCTTATTCTTATTATAGCCAAATTTGCCACCCTAACTCCTCCCACAGTTTTTACACTACATAGACAAAAATTTACCAAAACGTGCAGATTGTGCCCGATCGGATTGCTATTACTTTGTGGAGCGATCCCACCCCCGGGGCCCCCGTGGCGGGCCCCGGAAGCCCCCTTTTTTCCCATAGACTTTGACAGGGTAAATTTTCAAATCGCTCCCACTCGCCAGGCTTTGAGGCTAAAGTCACCAAACTTGGGTCACTTAGTCATGGGCTCAACCCGAAAATTTTTGGCACATTTCGGGGACCCCAAAATGTAGGCGGGGCCACACAGAACCAATCAAAATCTCCCCATTGACTATAATGAGACCTTCAAATCGCTACTCCTCCCACATTTTTAGGAGTACAAATTCCAAACTTTGCAGACTTGGTCGGCACCCACCCGAGTACCTTGCTTGTGCTTTGTTACCCGATCCCACCCTCCGGGCCCCTGGGACAGGGCCCCCAAAATCCAAGTTTTTCCCATTGACTTTGACAGGGAAAATTTTCAAATCGCTCCCAGTCGCACAGATTTTAAACTAAAGTCACCAAACTTGGGTCACTTAGTCATGGGGTCAACGCGCAATTTGTTAGCACATTTCGGAGACCCGAAAATTTGGGCGGGGCCACACGGAACCAATCAAATTCTCCCCATTGACTACAATGAGACGTTCAAATTGCTACTCCTCCCACAGATTTAGGAGTATAAATACCGAACTTTGCACTCTTGGTCGGCACATACCCGAGTATCTTGCTTGTGCTTTGTTAACCGATCCCACCCTCCGGGCCCCTGGGGCGGGCCCCCGAAAACCTCTTTTTCTCCCATAGAGTTTTATTGGAAAAATGCAAATGTTTGTCACTCATACAGCTTCGGAGTGAAACTCACCAAACTTGGGTCACTCAGTCATGGGGTCAACCTGGAAATTTCTGTCACATTTTGGGGACATTAAAAAGTGGGCGGAGCTACAAACAACCAATCAGATTTTCCCTATTGACTTCAATAAGAAACCTTTAAATTGCTGTCATTCTCACAGTATTTAAGCCAGAATACCCAAACTTGGCACCGTAGGTCATTGGGTGACTGGATTCAAAAAATAATGAAAAAGTGGGCGGAGTCTACAACGGCCAATCAAATTTCAGCCATTTGTTTAAATGGGAAAAATTCAAACTGCCGCTGCTCTTAGACTGTTAATGGCAGGTTTCCCAAACGTGGTACAGTTGGACAATTTAGGATTAGGATTAAAATTTTGAAAAGTGGGCGGGGCCAAAAACAACCAATCAGATTTCTTTAATTGATTTCAATATGGAAAAAAAAAAATTCAGAAAATTGAAAAATGCTGCCATGATTGATGTCAGGGGCTTTAAATCGCTGAAATCAGGTGATAGATTACTTTGGATTCAAAAATTTAAAAAGTGGCCAGAGCCAACAACAACAAATCAGATTTTCCCTATTGACTTCAATGAGAAACTTTTAAATTGCTGTCATTCTCACAGTATTTAAGCCAGAATACCCAAACTTGGCACCGTAGGTCATTGGGTGACTGGATTCAAAAATTTATAAAAAAGTGGGCGGAGTCTACAACGGCCAATCAAATTTCAGCCATTTGTTTAAATGGGAAAAATTCAAACTGCCGCTGCTCTTAGACTGTTAATGGCAGGGTTCCGAAACTTGGCACAGTTGGTCACTGGAGGACTGTGCCAATGTATATCTCATTTTGGGGATGCTAAAAAGTGGGCGGAGCCACAAACAACCAATCAGATTTTCCCTATTGACTTCAATAAGAAACCTTTAAACAGCTGTCATTCTCACAGCACCCAAACTCGGCAGGGTGGGTCAGTGTGAGACAAAGGTCAAAATTTATAAAAGTGGGCGGAGTCTACACTCCACCCAGTTACTCCGCCCACTCCAGTTGTAAGCTACTGGTGGAGGCAAGAACACATCACACAATTTCCCCAGAAATTGTACCTTTTCTAGTTGTTAAATACAAGCTTGAAATACTGCAGTAAGTTTTCTGGGTTTAAAAAAGCACCCATTTTTGGCAATACCCTACATTGGGGGCCTATGCTGCATTTGTCAGTGTGAAATATAAGCTTGAAATACTGAAATAATTATATGTGTTTTAAAAAAACACCCTTTTTGGGCAAGAAACTACATTTGCAGCGTTTGCTGCATCTGTCAGTGTGAAATACACACGTTAGATACTGCTGTTATATTCTGTTATTAAAAAAACACAAATTTTGGGCAAAATACTAAATTTACAGCCTTTGCTGCATCTGTCAGTGTGAAATACAAGCGTTGGATACTGCAGTTATATTCTGTTATTTAAAAAAAAAAAAAACATTTTGGGCCAAATAGTAAATTTACAGCCTTTGCTGCATCTGTCAGTGTGAAATACACGCTTTAGATACTGCTGTTATATTCTGTTTTTAAAAAAACACCCATTTTGGGCAAAATACTAAATTTGTGGCCTTTTCTGCATCTGTCAGTGTGAAATACACGCGTTAGATACTGCTGTTATATTCTGTTATAAAAAACCACCCATTTTGGGCCAAATAGTACATTTGCAGCCTTTGCTGCATCTGTCAGTGTGAAATACACGCGTTAGATACTGCTGTTATATTTTGTTATTAAAAAAAACACCCATTTTGGGCAAGTTCCTAAATTTGCGGACAATGAGGAGAGCGTCGAATAAGGGACGTTGCCCCGGTTGTGGTGCTGCTGGTGGAGCTCCAGTTGCAGGGAGAGGACGTGGTCGATCTGTGCCAGCTACACGTACAAGTGAAACCCCTTCCTCAGGTGCGAGTAGGCAACAGAACCTTCAGCGTTATTTGGTCGGGCCTAATGTGGCTCTACGAATGGTGAGGCCAGAACTAGTACAGGCGATAGTAGATTGGGTTGCTGCCTCCAGTTCCTTCACATTGTCTCCCACCCAGTCTCCTGCTGAAAGACCACAGTTGGCACCTGCAGCCGATGTCCATCAGTCTTGCACCTCACCCCCTTGCAAATCAGCCAAGCAGTCTGAGCCCCAAGTCATGCAGCAGTCTCTTCTGCTTTTTGATGACTCTGCTGGTGGGGTTTCCCAGGGCCATCCACCTATCCCTGCCCCAGAAGTGGAAGAGATTGAGTGCACTGATGCCCAACCACTTATGTTTCAAGATGAGTACATGGAAGGACCACCACAGCACGTCTCGGATGATGATGATGAAATACAGGTGCCAACTGCTGTGGCTTTCAAAAGTGTGCAGACCGACAAGGAGAGCAGGGGTGAAGACTGGGTGGAAGATGATGTGGAGGACGATGAGGTCCTCGACCCCACATGGAATAAAGGTCATGCAAGTGACCTGTGTAGTTCAGTGGTCGCACAGAGCCACCAGCACAGCAGAAGAGGGAGCAGGGTGCAAAAGCGGAGCGGCCGTCCTCTAGACAGTACACCTGCTACTGCCCAACGCAGCAAGGGACCAAGCACACCAAAGCTGACTCCAAGGAGTTCCCTGGTGTGGCTGTTTTTCAGACAATGTGCTGACGAACCAGACATTGTTATGCTACAGCGCAATTGCTCATTGTTGTATTCTTGATATTTTCCACTCTGTTGGGGTGTACCCTAATTAAAAAAAAAGTTTAAAATATGAAAACCAAAAACCAGTGCTGGCTACCTCGTCCTCCTCCACTGCCACTTCCACCTACACCGCTATGTCCACCGACTCCTCATCCTACTGCTCCATATGGACCTCGACCTCATACATCATGATTATTTTTTTTAATTTGTACGTATTTTATTTTATGTAATTTCACTAAATTGTCTGTTACATTTTTGGGTGAAATTCACCAATTTTTGGCTGTGATATACCCCTGCTCTACCTAGTTGACAGGTTAATAAATTTCACTCATTTTTCTGTTACATAGTTGGGTGACATTCACCAATTTTTGGCTGTGATATACCCCTGTTCTACCTGGTAGATAGGTTAATAAATTTCACAATTATTTTTTTTACATTCTTGGGTGACATTTTACCATTTTTGCCATGAATAAACCCCTGCTCTGCATATGTGACAGGGACCGAATTTTTTAAAAATCATCTGTTCCATTGGTGGGTGACATTAACCCATTCCTGGCGATGAAAAAACCCTGCTCTGCATAGGTGACAGGGAATTAAATTTGTTAAATTAATCTTTAATTGGCCCTTTCATTCGATTCTTCCGCTTTAATAACTTGTCCCACATTTCCCCTCGATCACATTGCAGCCATTGACCTCCCTTGGATGTGGTCTCTCTTTCTCACGCTCCCTCTCCGACATGGATCCCTGATTCGCTGCTAACAGTGATCAACATGGTAGGAGCAGAAAAGAACATCGAAAGTTGATAGAGAAGATATCCAATTGGATCGTGGACATCACAGGGACGTGCGATCAGGCAGAAGTTATCTAGAGTTAACAAAGCGTCAGCAGGGCCTCTCCTGGCTAACGTCTCCAAATCCAAAATACCCAGTGACATTCCCTAGAATTTTGTATTATTCATTCCAATAACAGGGCATCTTAAGAGTCCTGTACTGTTATTTATCGTCACTACCTCCCCAAATTGGGAGTGGGTAATTGCCGCGCGCCCCTTCCTTAACTTGGAAGCTTTGGCCTCAATACTTTGTCCCACATTTCAGCTTGATCACATACAGTAGAAACATAGAATGTGTCGGCAGATAAGAACCATTTGGCCCATCTAGTCTGCCCAATATACTGAATACTATGGATAGCCCCTGGCCCTATCTTATATGACACTGGGTTCACACCTGAGCATTTTACAGCGCCTTCCTACGCGCTGTAAAACGCTCAACAAGTAGAAACCAATGATTCCCTATGGGAATGGTTCACACCTGGGCGTTTTACAGCGCGTACGATCGCGCTGTAAAACGCCCTACGCTCAAAAAAGTACATGAGCTTCTTTGGGGCGTTTTGTCGCGCGTTCCCGTACATAGACATTCGGGAACGCGCGACAATGGGCGTTCGCTTGTCTCTGTATGCGCGATTGTAAACGCTGGTACAATTGCGCATACAGAGCGCTCCTTTCGGAACGCTCAGGTGTGAACCCAGCCTGAAGGATGGCCTTATGCCTATCCCATGCATGCTTAAACTCCTTCACTGTATTTGCAGCTACCACTTCTGCAGGAAGGCTATTCCATGCATCCACTACTCTCTCAGTAAAGTAATACTTCCTGATATTACTTTTAAACCTTTTCCCCTCTAATTTAAAACTATGTCCTCTTGTAGCAGTTTTTCTTCTTTTAAATTTTCTCTCCTCTTTTACCTTGTTGATTCCCTTTATGTATTTAGCAGTCTCTCTCATATCCCCTCTGTCTCGTCTTTCTTCCAAGCTATACATGCTAAGGTCCTTTAATCTTTACTGCAGCCATTGAGCTCACTTGGATGTGGTCTCTCTTCCTCACACTCCCTCTCCGGCGTGGAACCCTGATTCGCCGCTAACCGTGATCACCATGGTAGGCGCAGAAAAGAACATCGAAAGTTGATAGAGCAGATATCCAATTGGATCGTGGACATCACGGGGACGTGCGACATGGTGGAGCAGTATGTGTGCAGACGCCTAAACGTACTAACTGATGGGTCTGTCCCCTTCAACTTCTGGGTCTCCAAATTGTCCACATGGCCTGAGCTTGCCCTTTACGCCTTGGAGGTGCTGGCCTGCCCTGCAGCCAGTGTATTGTCTGAGCGTGTGTTTAGCACGGCTGGAGGGGGTTATCACAGGTTATATTTCCCAATGTTTTGGGGTGTACCCTAATTGAAACAAAAAATAATAAAAAATAAAACCAAAAAGCATTGTAGGCTACCTCCTCATCCTCCACCGCCGCTTTCACCTACACCGCCACATCCACCGCCTCCTCAACCTCCTACTCCCTATGGACCTCGTACTCCTAGATCAAGAATATAATTTTTTATTGTTACCTATTTTATGTTATTTAAAGTCATTTCCCTATCCACATTTGTTTGCAGAGCACTTGCCATGCTCTTAACCACATTTTGATGCCATTTGCAGCCCTCTAGCCCTTTCCATGACATTTTACAGCCATTCTAGTGCTCAAAAGTTCGGGTCCCCATTGACTTCAATGGGGTTCGGGTTCGGGGTCAAGTTCGGGTCCCGAACTCGAACTTTTTTGTGAAGTTTGGCCAAACCCGTCGAACCCGAACCTCCAGGTGTCCGCTCAACTCTAATAAGTAGGCTTGATCCACAAATATCCATAAGTTGCGGACGGATATGTTCATCTATTGCAGACGTATGATACAGAGTTAGGCCTGATAGATGTAATCAGAGTGCAGTAAGGGATGTCTAACCATTTACAATAGAGTCTCCCATTTTGGACTGCACTCGACGTGATGTCTACCTGCTCATGCGACGAACAAGAGAACGCATCCTTTCCCAGGTGACAATATCCCATGAATTCTTACAAATACCAACTACAGAGATCAGAAGCAAAGATCTCAAGAAATAATCCTGTCACCTGATCAATTATGATCTTCACAGCGCCACACTAGCGGAATATATTAAAGAACAGCGCATCCCAAGAGGACTCCGCATGACGACATGACCCACACTCTTCCAAGAGGACCCAGAGTACTGAAAACAGTTCCAACAGATCTGAATCGCTGCTCATTTGATCTAATGACTTAAACTGTCTGCTTCCTGCATAACAGCACCAAAAAAAATCAAAGATCAAGTAGATGTAGCCGAACAGCAACTGAAAGCAACTCTGCAGACTACAACTCCATGAAGGAGAAGCTAGAAACAACTCTCACCAGTCACCACCGAGAGGTAGAGAATCAGAAAAGAAAGAAATTCCAAAGTGACGCAGAGGATTACCGTACGTACCGGATCTACAAATGGCAAGGTGGATCTACCAGATACCAGGAATACCAGAGGAACTACTCCTCCTCTTCAGAGTCTTCATACTCCAGCAGGGAATGGGATAGACACTACAGACAGACCAGCTCATCCTCCTTGGGACCCAGATGCGGTAGAGGCCCCAGAGGAAGATGCAATGGAACAGCTGGGAACCTACACGATCATCCACAGACAAGGACTATGAGGTCTCAGGTAGGAGACCTCCAATCAGCTTCCCTAGTGGTCAATATCTCCTCTAAGGGCTCATGCACATGAACGTATATTCTTTCCGTGTCCATAAAAAATAATAATTGTGGACCGTATACGGAACCATTCATTTTAATGGGTCCGCAAAAAGAAGTTACTCCTTATGCATTACGGACAAGGATAGTACTGTTCTATCAGGGGCCAGCTGTTCCGTTCCGCAAAATACGGAATACAAGCGGATGTCATCCGTATTTTTTGCGGATCTGTTTTTGCAGACCGCAAAATACATACAGTCGTGTGCATGAGCCCTAAGATTCTGAATCCATTCCAGAATCAAATTCTTCAAAAAGGTTTATTATTCTGTCCATCCTACAGATTTGATACCATCAAGATGGAGTTGGATTTGCAAGGATTCTTTAGAAGCTTAACTGAAGGTATATTTCACAGATAAAAATAGACTGCACCCCCTGCGTGAAGGAACAAGTGACGTCAACAAGGCTCTTGTGTCTTGCAACACACTGGGTCTGAAAAATGAGTTCCTTCTACCCTCCTAAAAATTCATACCCTGTGAAGACCTATATCTCCATGGTCACCAGGGAATTTGACTCTTTTAGGAAGGAGGTAGAAAGAGGCACACTTAGCTGCCCATCCAACTCTTCACATGAGGAACAATTCGCCCTGCGGTCCCTGAAAGATGATAAGGATCTAATTATTAAACCAGCCGATAAGGGAGGAGCACTAGTAGTGATGGATAAAAAGGATTATTTAAATGAAATCTACAGTCAATTACAGGATACAGAGGTATACGAACCCTTACAACACGATCCCACACCTTCTATCAGACATAAGATACAACAAGTTCTTAATACACACTTGACCAAGGGCACCATCGACCAGGACTCTGCCACATATCTTCACAAAATGAAACCCCATTGTCCCTGTATTG
Source organism: Bufo gargarizans (assembly GCF_014858855.1). NCBI lineage: Eukaryota > Metazoa > Chordata > Amphibia > Anura > Bufonidae > Bufo > Bufo gargarizans. Next base: position 50,230 of record NW_025334410.1, read on the forward strand.
TACATGCAACGGGCCAACCACATACGCCTGGGGTATCCCTTGCCCCTTAGGAGGTTTCTATGAAATATGTCCCTCTTATAGAGCAAGTAAACATGACGCCAGCTGCGGTTAAACAGCGGAAGCATAAGGCTCCATTTTGTAGATGGTAATGTTGGTATCCAGGTGTCACGGCTGAGGATGGGGGAAACCCTCAGCCGTGCAATGCCAGGTGATGTAGTGACTACTCGGCCATGAGAACAGGATAGGGAGCAGGTCACCTCCTACAGCGTCCCTACCCTGACCCTAACTCCTAATCTGCATGGGCCGACCTTTAAGGTAGGAGGACCCATGCGCAGGAACCTCGGAGCCCTGTCTTACCCTCCGCAGATCCCTGAGCTAGGAGCTGGGTAAGACGACCTACTCCTCCTTGGCACGGAGGAGCAGGAGTCTCAATGGCCAAGCTGTTGGGAAAAGGGGAACACAAACAGCTATACGAGAATGGCAGGCGAACGAGAAGTTCCACCAACCTGCCACAGCCTTGCTGACTGGATCCCTAAGCAGACAGGAATCCAGAACCGTGAGCTGCACCAAAACACATGGAAGGTCCCAACAGAACATAACCTAGACATCACATACAACATCAAACACAGCAAGACATAGACAAAATGACAATTCTTTATGACCACAGGGGTGGCTCTCACTGGCAAGGAAGATGGAGGTCACAGGAGGTTGCTCCAGCAAGCATGGCTGAAGCAACCCACTGAGCCATGCTCACACTCAGGCTATATAGGCCAAGAAGCCACACCCCCACAGTCGGACACACCCAGTGACATCACACACACACACTGGGAAGGGAATTAACCCTTCCAGCACCACAGAAGGGAAAACACACATATAAGGGGAAAGTGTCCAACTGCATCACACACTCACACAACTCCAAGGGAACCGCACACATAGCTGTTGTCCGCGGCAACCGCACTTGAGGCAAACAACAACATGCCTCAAGCTGCGGTTGAAACAACTACCCAAACCGCGGGCAACTGTATGCGGCTCCCAAGGAGTCACGACCATAACCGTGGCCGTGACACCAGGGTTGGATTGCAGGGTGGCCTACAGTCTCTGTAGATGTTGTTTACACGTGTCACGGTGTTCCTACCTGGATATCCGTGGATCCCAGGCGTGATGTGGTCCGAAGCAAGTGCAAAGGGGTAGTTGAACTTGGATGGTGGGTAGGTAGAATAAATGGAGTCCAGACTGGGTAGTAATGTTGAACAGTTGCTTTTACTTGGCATAAATTGGTAATCCAAATGATATCTCGGTGATCAGCAGGTATTGGCCTAACTTTGGCAGGCAAATACTTCTCTGCAACAATCTCAGCCCTGCTATGCTAGCTAGAGTAAATAGGAGACTCTTCCTCTTCTGCTGAAACTTAGTTTAGCTGTAGTCTGTCTCTTACTTATATCCTAGGAACTTCTTGTCCTGGCTTTGGAGTACCTCAAGCTCTAGCTTCAGCTTTGATGAAGGCAATGCAAGCCCAGGAGGGGACAAGCAACCATGTAGACTTCAGAGGCAGGGCCCTGCTCTGCTAGCCGACACACAACCTCCCCCTAAGGAGGGTGGGTAAGACACTGACTCACTAACTAAACTCCTCTCTCTCTAAAGAGGGCTGGAAGGAACAAGATGGTTCCTCTCCAGAGAAACTATCTCTGCCAATGCGGCCGCCATCTGCTGGAGCACCAGGTAATTGCATGAACATAAACAGTTACATGAATAAATATGCACATTATCCGGAGATGACATGAAGTGAAAAAGTAAAATTTTGAAATTTCATCTCCATTTTCCTTTAATTCTTGTGGAACACCTAAAGAGTTAACAAAGTTTGTAAAATCAGTTTTGAGTAGCTTGAGGGGTGTTGTTTATACAATGGGGTTATTTATGGGGGTTTCCATTATGTAAGCCCCACAAAGGGACTTCAGACCTGAACTGGTTCTTAAAAAGTGGGTTTTGGAAATTTTCTTAAAACTTTTAATAATTGCTTCTAAAATTCTAAGCCTTCTAACGTCCTAAAATTTTTTAATGACATTTACAAAATGATGCCAACATAAGGTAGACATATAGGGAATGTTAAGTAATAAATATTTAATGAGGAATCACTTTCTGTTTTAAAAGCAGAGAAATTGAATTTTAGAAAATTGCTAATTTTTCAAAATTATTGGTAAATTTGGTATTTTTTTTATAAATAAAAGGTGAAATATATTGACTAAAATTTAGGACTATCATGAAGTACCATGTGTCACGAAAAAACAATCTCAGAATGGCCTGGATAAGTAAAAGTGTTCCAAAGTTATTACCACATAAAGTGACACATGTCGGATTTGCAAAAAATGGCCTGGGCAGGAAGGGGAAAACTGGCCCAGGGTAGAAAGGGTTAAACATACCCTCTGGACACGATGCATTATTTTGTATAACATGTATTGTAAACGATGTTACCCTGGATAGGATGCTAACCTATGAATAACATGTGTTGTAAACAACATTTACATCACCTTATTGTTCTTAGCTCTACATCTGATTGTTCTATTTTTCATATATGTTACAGTACTTCTGAAGAAGGCCATATAGCCAAAAACGTTCAGCACTAATTGTACTGGAAATCCCACCTAAATAAATCTATGCAAATTCAGCAGCAAAGTGGAGTACAGGAGATTTTCTTATTTGTCATTCACCCATAGGCAGGAGTCAGTGGGTTCCTCTAACACTACACTTAGTAGGCATGACCCAGGACCAAGCCCTGTGCCCACACCTGTCCTGAACCTGCCTCTTTTTTTTGCTGCTCCTACTGCCAGGCAAGTGATATATGCTGCCTGCTTGTCCACTATGTTGACTACTCATGCTGTGGCCACCCTCACCTCTCTGTGACGGGGCCACTAGTGTCCCTGTTTGGCCTTGTTGACATCACCGCTTATTTTACCCTTCTTCTGATCTGTCAGAAGAACCGAAAAATGAAAAACACAACGGATCCTGTTTTTGGAGCACCCATAAGGCCTCTATCACATGATTTTTCACAGTATTTTGCATCAGAATTTGATCATGATTTGATATCCAATAGCAGGAGTGGGTCCAAAACACAGAAGACATGCAAATATTTCCATAACATGTCATCTCTGTTTTGAATCCACTCCTCGTTTTGCCTTACCAATACTGATCAGTTGCTGACCAAATACTGACCGTGTGAAGGCGGATGATCAAAATACAGGATCTATTCTGATCAGAAGAAGGGAAAAATAAACTTTGACATCAACACAAACTTACTGCCGACACCCTCTCCACTCTGTCATGGGGCCACTACTTGTATCATTGTCTAACAGAACAGGTTATCTAGCAATCTAAAGTATGTGGAATCAGCAGACGGTGGCAAAGGAGAGCGCTCTTTCACTCTATAGTAGAATCGTGGGCCACTGCAGGGTTAAGTACATTGTACCTGATGCTAACATTGACCTGTAAGGCTGAGTTCACACTTCAGTTACTTGGTTAGTTAATTCCAGCAGTTACTTTATGGTGAGCCAAAATCAGGAGCCGATCCTACTCACAGATAAGGTGTCATGAAAAGATCTGCACCTATTCTGTGCTTTTGACCCTTAAATGACCAAATAAGTGAAGTGTGAACTAAGCCTAATAGTGACGCCTGTCCCTGCCACCATACTGACACACAGCATCTGTTTCACTACCAGTGATGTACACCGACTTACACTCTCCCTGCAGGCCAGGCTATAGCTGATTTTATGCGCTTTGTGATGAATTAGCTCATCCCTATTGAATATCACTGAATAATATCAGTATACACTATATCCAATTATTAGGCATATTTGTGTGGTGATCGGACTGAGTTTCTGGCTGGCGACCATATTTTCCTGTAACAACCACCATCCTGCTGGACGAAGAAAGCATAACTACTGTCCTGCTGGGTCATAAGAGAGTAAACATCAACCTATGAGATCACAAGAGAGTGACCATCCTACAGGATCAATAGAGAGTGAACCCCATCCTGCTGGATGACAAGAGAGTGAACCCCATCCTGCTGGATGACAAGAGAATGAACCCCATCCTGCTGGATGACAAGATAGTGAACCCCATCCTGCTGGATGACAAGAGAGTGAACACCATCCAGCTGGATGACAAGAGAGTGAACCCCATCCTGCTGGATGACAAGAGAGTGAACACCATCCAGCTGGATGACAAGAGAGTGAACACCATGCAGCTGGATGACAAGAGAGTGAACCCCATCCAGCTGGATGACAAGAGAGTGAACCCCATCCTGCTGGATGACAAGAGAGTGAACACCATCCAGCTGGATGACAAGAGAGTGAACCCCATCCTGCTGGATGACAAGAGAGTGAACCTCATCCTGCTGGATGACAAGAGAGTGAACACCATCCAGCTGGATGACAAGAGAGTGAACCCCATCCAGCTGGATGACAAGAGAGTGAACCCCATCCTGCTGGATGACAAGAGAGTGAACCCCATCCTGCTGGATGACAAGAGAGTGAACCCCATCCTGCTGGATGACAAGAGAGTGAACACCATCCAGCTGGATGACAAGAGAGTGAACCCCATCCTGCTGGATGACAAGAGAGTGAACACCATCCTGCTGGATGACAAGAGAGTGAACCCCATCCTGCTGGATGACAAGAGAGTGAACACCATCCAGCTGGGTCATAAGAGAGTAAACATCATCCTATGGGATCACAAGAGAGTGAACACCATCCTAAGCCTTCCAATCCACATTCACAGAAATGAAGTCTATGTAAATGCTGAGATGTACATGACCAGTTAATTAGTAACGTTCCTGTTTGTTTTTCAATAATGGAAAGCTTTAGATTGATGAGTATGGCCCATCTATTGACATATAGATCAATGGCGCTGGAGTGATGCCGCATTAAGACTCTTCATGACTTGTAATTGCCACTCAAAGATGAAAGTTGCAATCTGCTTGTTCCCCTCATCGCTAATTGAATGGCATTGAACTTCCGCCCACACAGAACTAACTGCGTATCAGCAGAGAGTGGAGATTATCCTGCCAGGGAGGGGTGGTAGTCATTGTACGATCTGCCTGGCATGAGGATCCTCTACAAAGACGCAAATTATTTACAGGAGAGAAAAATACTTATAAAGTAACTGAAAGTCAAAAGAGCAAAAGAACAACCGTAACACATGAAAGTTCCCCACACAAGTACAATGCATTCGGAAAGTCTTCAGATCCTTTTACTTTTTTCACATTTTCTTATGTTGCCGCCTTGTGCTGAAATTTTTCTAAAAATGCAAGATTTTCCCCATCATTTTGCATTCAATACCCCATAATGAGAAAGTGAAAACAGAATTTTCGAAATGTTTGCAAATTTAGACAAAAAACAAAATCTTGCATTAACATAAGTTTTCAGCCCCTTTACTCGGGACTTCGTTAAAGGCAATCTGTCACCAGGATAATCGCTATAGAAGTAAAGCCATGGCCTAATAGCACTTAGTACCTTATTTCCAAATGTGCCTTTGTTTCAGCAATAGATGTTTTCTATCTTCTGAAAATCCAGTTTTTTTTGGTATGCAAATGAGCCAGTAAGGTGCCCAGAGGGGCGTCATTCTTGCAGGAAGGAGCCCAGGCACAGATACATTTTAGAAGCGCACACGTTACACAGCAGATGTGGCCCTGGTAAGGTCACTGTCAGAAGAGGACACCATCTAGGAAAAAATGTAATTGTATGCCATTGGGTTAATCAGAGGCACTTTACATGATGGCCGGTGTATGCCGACTCCTATTTAACAGGATTTTGAATGTGATTGCTTAATTCTGAACACAGCTACATCCCCAGTTATAAGAGGGTGTGCACACTTATGCAACCACATTATTTTATTTTTATATTTTTTCTTCCCTCTACCAAAAAGATTTCAGTTTGTTTTTCAATTGAGTTGTACAGTTTATAGGTCACATTAAAGGTGGAAAAAGTTCTGAAATGATTTATCTTTGTCTCATTTTTTAACATCACAGAAACCTGACATTTTAACAGGGGCGTGTAGACTTTTTATATCCACTGTACATGTTACTAATGCAATGAAACATGACATCATTGCAAAACCCAAACGGACCAAGTTGTCCTCCCCCAGTCTCTTTTGTCAAAATGAATGAAGCATGGATCCGGGAGGACTATCACACTTTTCCAGCTGAAGCAAATGAACAGATGTGCCCTAGCTGATGGTGGCACATCATGTCACTGCTGCTGTCTGCCTACCATCATGTTCTGTATCATATGGCTACTGTCCCCATCATGCCACTGTCACTGCCTGCGTAGCTAACATCATGTTTTGTACCATATGGCAGCTGCTTTATTGCCTCCACCACTGCAGCTGCTGCACCCTGCTGCTAATCCACCACTGAGCTGGTCTGATCTGAGGTCTGATTGGGGGACTTATTATTATGGAGGTCTGATCTGAGGTCTGATTGGGGGACTTATTATTATGGAGGTCTGATCTGAGGTCTGATTGGGGGACTTATTAATATGGAGGTCTGAGCTGAGGTCTGATTGGGGGACTTATTAATACGGAGGTCTGATCTGAAGTCTGATTGGGGGACTTATTAATACGGAGGTCTGATCTGTGGTCTCATTGGGCACTTATTAAATATGAAGATCTGATCTGAGGTCTGATTGGGGAACTTATTAACATTGGGGGGTCTGTTCTGAGGTCTGATGAAAAATATATTCTTTCTTATTTTCCTTCTCTAAAATTTGGGTGTGTCTTATAGGGGGAAAATATGGTAGTTAAGCAACATTAAAGTGGTTTTATTCTTGTACATAGGAGCAGTATTATAGTAGTTATAGTCTTGTGCATAGGAGGCAGTATTATTGTAGTTATATTCCTGTACATAGGAGAAAGTATTATAGTAGATTTATTCTTGTACATAGGAGCAGTATTATAGTAGTTATATTCTTGTACATAGGAGCAGTATTATAGTAGTTATATTCCTGTACATAGGAGGCAGTATTATAGTAGTTATATTCTTGTACATAGGATCAGTATTATAGCAGTTATATTCTTGTACATAGGAGCAGTATTATAGTAGTTATATTCTTGTACATAGGAGCAGTATTATAGTAGTTATATTCTTGTACATAGGAGCAGTATTATAGTAGTTATATTCTTGTACATAGGAGGCAGTATTATAGTCTTGTACATAGGAGGCAGTATTATTGTAGTTATATTCCTGTACATAGGAGAAAGTATTATAGTAGATTTATTCTTGTACATAGGAGCAGTATTATAGTAGTTATATTCTTGTACATAGGAGGCAGTATTATAGTAGTTATATCCTTGTACATAGGAGCAGTATTATAGTAGTAATATTCTTGTACATAGGAGCAGTATTATAGTAGTTATATTCTTGTACATAGGAGGCAGTATTATAGTAGTTATATCCTTGTACATAGGAGCAGTGTTATAGTAGTTCAATTCTTGCACATAGGAGCAGTATTATAGTAGTTATATTCTTATACATAGGAGGCATGTAACAGGGTGCCGAAGGCGCACTCGGTCTCCCATCAGCCGCAGACCTGCTGCTTAGCTTCGGGAGCGAGGATCTGTGTTTGACCTCGTTCCCAGGGCGGCTTTGCTAGCTGGGAGGCTCCCTGCTCCCAGGTCTGCCTTAAGCACCGAGCTGATCACTCAGTGCTCGACTGGTCGGTCTGTCGGTCATGTGACGCTGGCCCCGTCACATGACCCTCACTCCCCACTATAAATACAGACAGCCTGCTGGCCACAGGTTGCCTGTTAATTTAGGTTCCTGGCAGTTGTTGGATACCTGTGTACTTACCTGATCCTGTTCCCTGACGATCCTTTGCCTACTCCTCCTGTACTGCGCATCCTTCCTGGTATATTGACCTCGGCTTCCACCTGACTATTCTTTGCGGACTCCTTTGGTACTTCTCGACTCTCCTGGTATTTATGACCCCGGCTTCTCCTGACCTTTCTTTGCTTATTAATCTGTACTGGTTGTCCTCTTGGTTTTGACCCGGTCTGTTCACTATCCGTTATTTGTCTTGTCTGTCCTTCCCGCACGTATCCTAAGTTAGGGACTGCCGTCCAGTTGTCCCCTGTCATCAGGACTCGTGAGGCAAGTAGGCAGAGCCAGGGGTGAGGGTGGAGCGCAGTGGTCACTATCCTCCCCCCTGTGTGTGTGTGTACGTGACCATTACAAATTAACAGGCCCAATAACCACTGTATAATGAATCCTCTGGTGACCCTGACTGACCATGTCTCTAATCTGACGCAGATGGTGCAGGAGCTAGGAGAAAAACTCAATTCTTTTGATGTTAGGACAAGGTTCTTCCACTCCTCAGGCCTCCAGTCCGCATTTTGAGCCCCAGATTAAGCTTCCAGAACCCTTTTCTGGAGACCGGAAGAAGTTTCTCTCTTTTAAGGAGAGTTGCAGACTTTACTTCCGTTTGCGCCCCGTGTCCTCTGGCCCCGAGAGTCAACACGTGGGCATTATCATTTCCCGACTACAAGGTGATCCCCAGGACTGGGCGTTCTCTTTACCTGCTGGTGCCAGTTGTTTATCTTCTGTGGAGGGGTTCTTTCAGGCCCTGGGTACCCTCTATGATGAACCAGACAGGGCTCTAGTAGCCGAGACAGCCTAAAGGCACTGGTTCAGGGCAAGCTACCTGCGGAGGATTATTGCACCCAATTCAGAAGGTGGTGTGTCCCCTCAGGATGGAACGAACCAGCCCTGAAGAGTCAGTTCAGGTAAGGTCTGTCTGATAATTTAAAGGATCTTCTGGTCAGTTATCAACTTCCAGAGACCTTAGAGGAGATGATGACCCTTGTTGTCCGACTTGACCGAAGGGTTAGAGAGAGATGACATTTTGATATTCTATCCTGACTTCGAATCCCATGTGTCTCATGTCAAACAAGTATTAGAGGTGTTGAGGGAGAATCAGCTATCCGCTAAGCAAGAGAAATGTGTCTTTGGTGTACAGGAGATTCTGTTTCTAGGGCATGTTCTGACTCCTCACGCCTTCAAGATGGATCCTGGTAAGGTACTAGCAGTTAAGGAATGGGTAAGACCTTCATCCTTAAAGGTCTTACAACGGTTCTTAGGTTTCGCCAATTACTATCGTAAAATTATTATGAATTTTTCCGTAATTGCTAAACCGTTGACCGACCTTACTAAGAAAGGGGCGGATTTGGAGAATTGGTCTACCGAGGCCATTTCTTCATTTTAAAAAATAAAAAAGGCATTCAATAGCGCTCCCATTCTGATCCAGCCTGATCAGGAGAGACCTTTTATTGTGGAGGTGGATGCATCCGAGGACGGCGCAGGAGCAGTCCTTTCACAAGGTCCTGCTAGCCTCACTAACCTGAGACCATGTGCCTTCTTCTCCAGGAAATTCTCTCCCACGGAGAGAAACTACGACATAGGGAATAGGGAGCTGCTGGCCATTAAATGGGCATTTGAGGAGTGGAGGCATTTTCTGGAGGGGGCAAGGCATTGTGTAACTGTTGTCACTGACCATAAAAACCTTATGTTTCTCGAGTCTGCTAAGAGGTTGAATCCCCGTCAAGCCAGATGGGCTCAGTTTTTTACTCGTTTTGATTTTTCCATTACGTTCAGGTCGGGAAGTAAAAATTATGAAGGCGGACGCATTATCTCAGAGCTTCCATGCTTTTCAACCTACTGAGGTACCACCTGAATCCATCCTACCAGCAAAAATCTTTATAGCAGCTCTAAACCAGGATATCTCAGCTCGCATTAGGTCTGAACAACATCTGGCACCGGTATCCACCCCAACAGATAAGTTGTTTGTTCCCGTACAATTTCGTCTCCAGCTGTTGGGTGAGTGTCACGATTCTGCCTACTCCGGGTGTTGAGGGCACTAAGGATCTGGTTTCTAGATCTTATTGGTGGCCCACTCTAACTAGGGATGTCAAGTCCTACGTGTCAGCCTGTGAGGTTTGTGCCAGGTCTAAGACACCTAGGACTTGCCCTGCTGGTAACCTACGACCCCTACCCATTCCCAGTAGACCCTGGTCCCATATCTTGATGGACTTTATAACTGACCTACCACCGGCGGAGGGTAAGACTGTAGTTTGGGTAGTGGTTGATAGGTTTAGCAAGATGGTCCATTTTATTCCCCTGTCTAAACTCCCGAATGCCAAAACCCTGGCGTCTATTTTTGTGAAAGAAATTGTTCGATTGCATGGTATCCCGGAAAATATTGTTTCTGACAGGGGTGTGCAGTTTGTGTCCAAATTCTGGAGGGCCTTCTGTCAAAAATGTCAAATTTCATTGTCTTTTTCTTCTGCCTACCACCCTGAGAGTAATGGGCAGACTGAACGCCTTAATCAGTCTGTGGAACAATTCTTGAGGTTGTATGTTGCTGATGACCAGCAATTATGGGTAAAATTTCTTCCATTGGCTGAATTTGCTTTCAATAACCGTGTTAATTCTTCTGCTGGGGTTTCACCTTTCTTTTGTAACCATGGTTTCTATCCCCGTTTTCATTCGGGGTCATCAGTCTCCTCCTCTAACCCTGAGGCAGATAGGCTCTCCTCTGAACTGTGCACAGTTTGGGCCCGGCTTCAATCGAACTTAGAAAAGGCTCAAAGTTCTCAGAAACTCAAGGTCCATCGGAGACGTTCAAGGGGGGTGAATTTTCAGGTTGGGGATAAGGTATGGTTGTCCTCCAAGAATATCTCTCTTAAGGTAGATTCTAAAAAGTTTGCTCCTCGTTTTATTGGACCATATAAGATCACTGAGGTGATTAACCCGGTATCATTTAGGTTGGAGCTGCCCGAGTCATTCCACATTCATAATGTGTTCCATAAATCTCTACTTGTCCTTTTGGTTTTGACCCGGTCCGTTCACTATCCGTTATTTGTCTTGTCTGTCCTTCCCGCACGTATCCTAAGTTAGGGACTGCCGTCCAGTTGTCCCCTGTCATCAGGACTCGTGAGGCAAGTAGGCAGGGCCAGGGGTGAGGGTGGAGCGCAGTGGTCACTATCCTCCCCCCTGTGTGTGTGTGTACGAACGTGACCATTACAAGGCAGTATTATAGTAGCTATATTCTTGTACATAGCAGGCAGTATTATAATAGTTGTATTCTTGTACATAGGAGGCAATATTATAATAGTTATATTCTTGTATATAGAAGCAGTATTATAGTAATTATATTATTGTACGTAGGAGCAGTATTATAGTAGTTATATTATTGTACTTAGGAGCAGTATTATAGTAGTTATATTATTGTACTTAGGAGCAGTATTATAGTTGTTATATTCTTGTACATAGGGGTAGTATTATAGTAGTTATAGCCTTGTACATAGGAGCAGTATTATAATAGTTATATTCTTGTATATAGGAGTAGTATTATAGTAGTTATATCCTTGTACATAGGAGCAGTATTATAATAGTTGTATTCTTGTACATAGGAGGCAATATTATAGTAGTTATATTCTTGTACATGGGAGCAGTATTATAATAGTTATATCCTCGTACATAGGAGGCAGTATTATAATAGTTATATTCTTGTACATAGGAGCAGTATTATAGTAGTTATATCCTTGTATATAGGAGCATTATTAAAGTAGTTATATTGTTGTACATAGGAATAGTATTATAGTAGTTATATTCTTGTACATAGAAGGCAGTATTATAGTAGTTATATCCTTGTATATAGGAGCATTATTAAAGTAGTTATATTCTTGTACATAGGAATAGTATTATAGTAGTTATATTCTTGTACATAGAAGGCAGTATTATAGTAGTTATATTCTTGTATATAGGAGCAGTATTATAGTAGTTATATTCTTGTACATAGGAGCAGTATTATAGTTGTTATATTCTTAACCATATTTCTTTTTATTGAAAGAAAAATCAAGGCCGAGGCCCACACATGACCATACAATGGCAAAGAATACAAAATAGTTATCCAGCATACATGTCAAGTGTAGGCATCATATGCTATCATTGTCAATGAACAAATCATGAAAACATGACAATAGAGGAAAGGTGAGGGGGGGAAAGGAGGGAAAGTCAGGAAGGGGAGGAGGGAGGGGAAACAGGAAAAGATACATCTCTGCTCTATCAAGCAAAGTGTCTATAGACTTTCCATGGGGACCACAGTGTTAAGAAGCGGGAGCGTGAGTTACTTTCCCAGTGCGCTAACTCCTCAAAACGATAAATCTGGTCAACCTTATCTGACCACATGTGGAGAGACGGTGGGGAATCATTTTTCCACAAAAAGGGGATAAGCAGCTTCGCTGCGGTAAGTAGCATTGTCGGGAGGTTATTCTTAGCAGGAGTGAGGGTATCATTAGGGCACCATACCAGAACAAGTTTAGCGTCTAGTACAATCTTGGTCTTACAAATAGTGTTGATCAGAGACTCCACCTGCTTCCAGAACGGCTGAATCTTGTGACACAGCCACCAGATGTGAGACAGGGATCCGGTTTCTATGCCACATCTCCAGCAGGTTTCAGGAATTTCTGGGTTCACTCTATGCAAGAATTCAGGCGTCTTATACCACCTGCTGAGTAACTTAAAAGAATTCTCCTGGACTCTAACACAGCGGTTGAACCCATGCGAATGAGCTAAGACAAAAGCTTTCTCTGGTTCTTTAAAGGTCAGAGATAGCTCCTTTTCCCAGGAGGTCAAATAACTGAGCTCCGGCGGAAAGGTGGAGAGCATTTCTTTATACATCAGAGAAAGTTGCCTAAGGGGGGGCTTAATCGCCAAGACTTTCTTCTCCAGCCAGGAAGAAGAACCACTCCCCGCAAAGGATCCAGTACACTTAGCGGAATCTCTCTTAAAATCTGCCAGGTGAAAAAAGGTAGCAGCTTTGACTTCGGGGCGGTTCAGTATCAAATTCCAGTGTAAACTACCATCTGGGAGAAGGACATCCCGCAAAGTGAGGTCAGCGAGCTTGGACCAAATCCCAGAGGGGCTTGACACGGAAGGGTGGATATGGGATTGCAAAAATTTGAGTGGCATACAAGAGTTCGGGAAGTTGAACAGGTGGGATTGGACCATCTTGGACCATTCTACCAGCATCCCCTTTAAAAACGGACAAGAGGCGCAGTGATTGGCTGAGAAGGGCCGAACCCCCCACAAGGTAAGCCATTCCTGATTGGAGATCAATGCATACTCAAGGCGTGAGCATAGTGAGCTAGATGGCCGAGACAGGGCTGTTACACATCTACATAATTGGACAGCAGTATAATATAATTTTACATTTGGCAACCCAAAGCCCCCAAACCTTCTATCCCTTGTCAGGATATGGTAGGCAATGCGTGGGGATTTGCTATTCCATAGAAAGCGCGTGAACACTCGGCGGACCTCTGTGAAATACGAATTCGGCAACCAGATAGGGAGGGATTGCAGCATATATAGAAATTTAGGGAGGATGAATGTCTTAAGGTAATTTTTCCTTCCAACCCAAGAAATAAATGGAAGCTTCAGGTTTTGTAAATGATTGCGCACATCTTGCAAAAGCGGAGCAAAGTTGAGAGAGGCTAAGTCCTGAACATTAGCCGAAACTCGCGTCCCCAAGAACGTAATGTCTCTGGAGGCCCAGGTGAACGGGGTACATTGCTTAAGATTATTAATCAAAGTTTTGGGGCAGGAAATATTGAGAGCCATGGATTTCCCATAGTTTATTTTAAAATTGGATACGAATCCAAATTCCTCAAATATATTCAACAATTTGGGCAAGGACTCCGAAGGGTTGGAGGTCATAACTAAAAGGTCGTCCGCAAATGCTGCAGTAACATGGTAGCCAGAGCCAACCCGTAGGCCTATAATATCTGGATCATCTCTAATTTTACATAGGAGGGTCTCCATCACTAAAACGAATAGTGCAGGAGAGAGGGGGCATCCCTGCCTCGTCCCGTTAGTGATGCGAAATGGTGGGGACAGTGCTCCATTAACCTTGACCATGGCAGAGGGGGCCGAATATAAGGTATGGATAGCGGTAACAAACTGGTCTGGGAAGCCGAACCTCGCCAGGGTCCGCGACATAAAATGCCAGCTGACCCTGTCAAAGGCCTTCTCCGCATCCGTACTTACCAGAACCAAAGGCTTTGAAGACCTCTTTGCCCAATTCACAAGATGGAGGAGCCGCACCGTGTTTTCCGACCCCTGTCTGCCATGGACAAAGCCCACCTGCTCCTCATGGACCACGTCAGGAAGAACATCCTGAAGCCTAGAGGCGAGAATCTTCGCCCACCACTTCACATCATTGTTAAGCAGAGATATCGGCCTATAATTACTGCAGCAAGTCGGGTCCTTATTTTCCTTATGGAGGACAGTAATGTGTGCCAACAAGGAGTGAGGAGCAAGCGAACCACCAGTCAGGAGGTAGTTACACAGGTTCTGAAAACGAGGGATTAAAACATCTTGGAATGATTTGTAATACACGATGGAGAAACCATCGGGCCCTGGACTTTTGCCTGATGGAATGGACATGAGAACTTTGCGGATTTCTGACTCTGAAATAGGTCTAGTTAGTTGGGAGGCCTTAGACGAGGAGATAGAAGGGAGATTAAGGGTCTGCAGGAATTTATCAGTGGCTTCCGCTAGGTCACCAGGCGTAGCCCCTGACGGCGGGGGTAGATTATACAGGGCTTCATAGAAGGAACAAAATGCCTTGGCTATGTCTGGGGTGGACTTATGTAACAATCCCTTGGGATCTCTGATAGAGGAAACAAAGGAGTCAGAGAACTGCTTCTTGGCAATAGCCGACATCAGTTTGTTTCCCCTATTCCCATGGGCATAGGCCCTGAACCTGGATCTCAACACTAATTTTGCAGAGGTGACGTTTAATAAGTTTTTAAGACGCGTTCTGGCTTCAGTCAATTCCGTTAGGGTATGTATAGCCTGTGACTCCTTGTGGGAGGATTCTAAACGGGCAATGGTGGCCAGCAAAGCGTCCAAGGCCTTCGTCCTTTGCTTTTTTACATAAGCCCCCAAGGCAATAAGTTCTCCCCTAATGACCACTTTATGGGCTTCCCAAAGTATAGCTGGCGAGGGGGGGGAATCTGGGGTGTCATTAATACTAAAGAATTCCGAGATCGAGGCCCTAAGTTTGGTTGCGTGTGTGGGGTCTAAGACCAAAGTGTCGTTAAGGCGCCACACACGTTCCTTCCTTTGCGGACCTGACAGAGAAAAGCTTATAAAAACAGGGGCATGATCAGATAACGTTATGTTGCCTATCCGGGCTCCAGAGACATTACGTATATGTGAATCAGACATGAATAAGTAATCCAATCTATGGAAGGACGTCTTAGCATGCGAATAAAATGTGTAGTCCCGTCCATTGGGATTCATGATCCGCCAGACGTCTAAAACTTTTAGTTTCCTCAGCGAGATTTTTAGCCTTTTTAATAACCTGTAAGACACAGAGGGTCTGCCCGCCGAAGTGTCCACCGCTGGTTCCATGGCAACATTAAAGTCGCCCCCTAGAATCAGTAACCCCTCAGAGAAGGATGCGAGGGCAGTTAGGGTCTGAACGAGCCATGGGATTTGGCCTTTATTAGGTGCATACAAATTGGCGAGCGTTACCGGGGAATCTCCCAAGACGCCCTTTACAAACAGGAATCTGCCTTCGGGGTCAGCAGATATAGTTTGGGGCTTAAAAGGAAGGCACTTATGTATAGCAATACTAACCCCCCTACTGGCCGAATCGTGTGTGCTATGAAACCATTGCACAAATTTCCTAGGAGGAAACTTGGGAATTTTGCCTGTCCTAAAATGAGTCTCCTGCAGGAAGACCACTGACACCTTGTCCTTCAGGAGGAGGGAAAGTGTCTGGGCCCGCTTGCATGGCTCGTTCAGACCATGTGCATTAAGTGAGGCTACAGTTATGGAGGACATCTTTGTATACATACAGCTGTACATGAGCATATGGTACACCAGGTCACAGAAAGAAGCACCAGGATAAAAAGAGCAGCGGAAAGGAGGGGAAGGAAGGAGGTCAGGTAAGGGAAAATAAGGGGAACAACATGAAACATATTGAACAAACACATGACCTGCTCGGACACGCTACCTATCCGAGAGGTGATGAGCGCCTCACTTATCACCGGCCCAAACAGAAATGGACTGGCGAGGGGGCAAGTGAAGCGCTTATGGTCTATCACACAGAGACCAAAAAAGAACGAAAAAAGTAAAAGAAAACACATCCAGCACCGGGATCCATCCGGTCATTACCCTGCACATGAGGGGAGAAGGAACCCCTCTTTGGAGGCAGAGACCTGCCTCAGCAGGAAAGCGTTCCATTGAGAACATAACTTTTCATAAGAACCATAGACTGTGAGCTGAGTAATAGCGAAACATAGGGCCATTAGGGAAAGGCCAGAGTCCGCAAAACAAAACATTCTGCACAGAGATAGGAGTTACCAACTTCTCATATTAACGGAATAAAATAAAGCATGGCATCAGCAGTTCATGCTCATACAGACAACCAAAAAAAAACCTTGTCGCAGGCTCAGGTGAGAGCCCTGTCCGACTTGCTGCGTCCCGATCGATCCGACCTGCCCGCAGAAGCCGTCTGCCAGGCAGATACTCGCGGTGGGGAAGGCAGGGGGCCATCTTGGTCGGCTGGCAACCACGAGGGAATTTCCACTGGGGGGACATCTAGGGACCTCCAGACTGATTCCAGATCCGCAGGCGACCGCACCGTGAGCAGTTTTCCATTCCTGGACCCCGACAGTCCGAATGGGTACAGCCACCTGAACGGAGTAGACGTCTTGCGAAGAACATCAAGGAGAGGCTTGAACAAGCGTCGCTTTGCCAGGGTAGAAGGCGCCAAGTCCTGGAACATCTGTAACGGCACGTTGTCATACTCCAACACTTCCATCTCTCTTTGCCTTTTCAGGAGAGCTGCGGTGTCTACGTAGCTCAGTAGGCCACAAATTACGTCGCGTGGCGGATCTTGGGGTTTAGGCCTAGGGCGCAACGCCCTGTGTATGCGCTCCACCACTATCCCCTCCGCTCTATCCGGCCCGAGCATCGTGGAGAACAGTTCTCGCGCCACTTTCGGCAAGGCCTCTGCCGCCATTGATTCAGGTAGGCCGCGAATGCGTATGTTGCGCCGGCGACTCCGATTCTCCTGATCTTCCAATTTCAAGAAGGCGTCGTTCAATAGGGCTTTGTGAGACGCAAGCACCTCTGCTGCTTTACCCTCGTAGGTCAGTATGGCTTCTTGCGTGCTTTCCAGCGTGACCACTCTCTGGCCTAGATGTTTTATGTCGTCCTTAATGTCCGCCAAATCCTGCTTGAGAGGCGTAAGGGCAGATTCAAGAACCCGGCGAAGGGTCCGTTCCGACAGCGGCGGATCTCTAGGCCTCCTGTCTGAAATATCAGAGCCACTGCCCGCATCAGATAGTTCTCCTGCGTCGGAGTCCGGAGCAGTAGACGCCGCCATATTGGCGCCTTTCAGTGCGGCAGCTCTTGGCGTTTTCCGCAGGAATTTATCCATCTCTGGTTGTTTAGGGAGCCTTGGGGTCAACTCCGAACTTCCTCTGGTCTTATCCTTGCCAGATCTCCCCATAATGAGGCAAATCACAAGCTTATATAGGGCAAACGAGCCGGAATGCTGGAGGAGCTCAAGCTCGTGCGGCCATTCAGCAGCGTGGCTCGGCTCCGCCCCCCAGTTGTTATATTCTTATACATAGGAGCAGTATTATAGTAGTTATATTCTTGTACATAGGAGCAGTATTATAGTAGTTATATTCTTATACATAGGAGCAGTATTATAGTTGTTATATTCTTGTACATAGGGGTAGTATTATAATAGTTATATCCTTGTACATAGAAGCAGTATTATAGTAGTTATATTCTTGTATATAGGAGCAGTATTATAGTAGTTATATTCTTGTATATAGGAGCAGTATTATAGTAGTTATATTCTTGTACATAGAAGAAGTATAATAGTAGTTATATTCTTGTACATAGAAGAAGTATAATAGTAGTTATATTCTTGTACATAGGAGGCATTATTATAGTAGTTATATTCTTGTACATAAGAGAAGTATTATAGCCGTTATATTCTTGTACATAAGAGATAGTATTATAGTAGTTATATTCTTGTACATAGGAGGAAGTATTATAGTAGTTATATTCTTGTAATTAGGAGCAGTATTTTAGTAGTTATATTCTTGTACATAGGAGCAGTATTATAGTAGTTATATTCTTGTACATAGGAGCAGTATTATAGTAGTTATATTCTTGTACATAGGAGCAGTATTATAGTAGTTATATTCTTGTACATAGGAGCAGTATTATAGTAGTTATATTCTTGTACATAGGAAGCAGTATTATAGTAGTTATATTCATGTACATAGGAGGAAGTATTATAGTAGTTATATTCTTGTAATTAGGAGCAGTATGTTAGTAGTTGTATTCTTGTACATAGGAGGCAGTATTATAGTAGTTATATTATTGTACATAGGAGCAGTATTATAGTAGTTATATTCTTGTACATAGGAGGCAGTATTATAGTAGTTATATTCTTGTACATAGGAGCAGTATTATAGTAGTTATATTCTTGTGCATAGGAGCAGTATTATAGTAGTTATATTCTTGTACATAGGAGCAGTATTATAGTAGTTATATTCTTGTACATAGTAGTCAGTATTATAGTAGTTATATTCTTGTACATAGGAGGAAGTATTATAGTAGTTATATTCTTAACCAAATCTCTTTTTATTGGTTATGTCATGAAAAAGATACAGGCAAGTTGAGTTATAGCACATTTGACAATTTTCATCATAAAAGGTGCATTATGATAAACAACAGTAAGGCACATTACAATAATCATGTGCAACAGTCTGTATTATCATTAACAAGCGACAATGTCATCTCTATCCAAGCATATGGACATACTCAAATTGAATCCAATAGAGATCTAACATAACAATAAAGTAAAGAAGGACAGGAAGACAAAGGGAAGAAGGGGAGGGGGGGGGATTCTGCTCTAGCTGTCAGGAAACCTGAATTTCTTCCAAGGAAGCCATATCTTAAGGAACTTCGTTCGAGTGCAAGACTCCCAGTGGGCCAGCTCCTCAAACCTATACAGTTGGTCCACTTTTTCCAACCAACGCGAAATGGTAGGAGGTAGAGTTTGTCTCCACAACAAGGGGACTAGGAGTTTGGCAGCAGTAATTAATATAGTAGGTAAATCTGATTTGGCTGGGGTAAATGAAGTATTGGGGCACCAGAGTAAGATCAGTTTTTGATCCAGAGCTACGGAAGTGGAGCAGATTTTGTTAGTTAAATTCTCCACTTGGTTCCAGAAGGGGCGTATACTTATGCAATCCCACCAAATATGCGAGAGAGAACCGATGCCCGCCCCGCACCTCCAGCAGGCCTCAGGGATTTCTGGGTTGAGTCTATGAAGAAACTCAGGAGTCTTGTACCATCTGGTCAGCAACTTGTACGAGTTCTCCTGAATTTTAATGCAACGGCTAAAGCCATGAGATTGGGCCAGAATAAAAGCTCTTTCTGGTTCTGACAATTTGAGGGATAGTTCCTTCTCCCAGGAGCACAGGAAATGAGGAACAGAGCCGGTAAAGGATAGTAGCTCCTTATACATCGTGAAAAAAGGGTCTGCTGGAGGGCTGGGCCGACCCCAGCCTCTGTTCTAACCAAGTGGGGGAGGTATGATGGGATGTTTGTATTTGCAGGATGTTTATGTCTCTCTTAAAGCTATGGAGATGTAAGAAAGCTACTGATTTAACTCTAGGAAATTCGAGGATCTCTTTCCAATCCAGCTTCCCCTCCAGTGATAATACATCTCGCAGCGTGTGGTTCTTGAGCAGGGCCCAAACCCCTGTGACACCAGGCATTTCGGGATGAACATAGCGTTGTAATAGATGTAATGGGAGCTCAGGGCTCGGGAAGTTAAGCGTCTTGGAGCTATACAGCATAGACCAGGTGAATAGTATCCCTCTCCACAGTAAAGGTAATTTAGAAGCTGTGGGAGAACATGGGCGGATACCCCACAGAATCAATTTCTCATTATCAGTGAGTAACTTTTGTTCCAACTGTGAGCAGATGTTCCCAGGACGCCCTGAGAGAAGGCTCATGCCTCTGCACATAAGGTTAGCTTTGTAATACATGTGGACATCAGGCATCCCAAATCCTCCAAACCTCTTTTCCCTGGTTAGAATGTTGTAGGCCACCCTCGGGGACCGGCCTCTCCAAAGAAAGAGGGACAACATCCGGCGGACTTCCGTGAAATAGGACTGCGGGACCCAAATCGGTAGTGTCTGTATAAGGTACAGGAACCTAGGGAGTATATAGGTTTTTTAAATAATTCTTCCTCCCTATCCAGGAGATGAAAGGCATTTTTAGTGAATGGAGCTGTGTTTTAACAGATTGAAGTAAAGAAAGATAATTGGAGGGAAATAATTCCTTGGGGTCTGCAGTTACATTAATACCTAAAAAAGGTATTTCTTTTGAGGCCCACTTAAAAGGAGTGGAATCTTTTAAATGCTGCTCTATGTTTCCAGGGCAGGATACATTAAGCGCCATAGACTTGGAATAATTAATCTTAAAATTGGAAATAAAGCCAAAATCTTCAAAAATAGTAAGCAGTTTAGGGAAGGAAACCCTAGGGTTTGAGGTTATCACCAGTAGATCATCTGCAAAAGCTGCTGTTATATGTTCTTGAGAACCAATGGTGACTCCCTCAATCTCAGGTGATTGACGAATTTTACTTAGCAGGGTCTCCATCACTAAAATAAAGAGAGTCGGGGAAAGTGGGCACCCCTGACGCGAACCATTGGAAATGCCAAATGTTGGGGATAAGGTCCCATTGACTTTGACCCTGGCAGAAGGGGCTAAATATAATGAGAAAATGGCAGAGATAAATTGCTCTGGTATACCAAACTGTGACAGTGTCCTGGACATGAAAGACCAGCTCACCCTGTCAAATGCTTTTTCTGCGTCGGTGCTCAGCAACGCCACAGGTAATACCTTAGTTCGCGCCCAGGACATCAAGTGCAGTAGACGTATGGTATTCTCATTGCCCCGTCTGCCAGGGACAAAACCAACCTGCTCACCGTATATTATGTCAGGAAGCAGTAGCTGAAGGCGCTGGGCCAATATCTTCGCCCACCACTTGACATCTACATTTAATAGAGAAATGGGGCGATAGCTGCCACATTCAAGGGGGTCTTTATTTTCCTTATGAAGGATAGTTACATGGGCCATAAGGGATTGTGGGGGCAAGGACCCCCCATTCATTAAATAATTGCAAAGGGATTTAAAATGTGGGAGCAGTATATCCTTAAAAGTTTTATAATATGAGATGTTCAGGCCGTCAGGGCCGGGGCTCTTCCCAGAAGGGATGGAGGATAGAACTCTTAGTATCTCTTCGTCTGTAATTGGAGAGGTAAGCTGGGAAGCCTGTGAGGAGCTTATGGAGGGGAGATTGAGTGTTTTAAGGAATTGATCCGTCGCATCAGCTATAGACTCAGGAGTAGCTTGGTTCGGAGATGGTAAGTTATATAGATTAGAATAAAAGGCGCAAAACGCCTTTGCTATCTCAGGCGTAGTCTTGTGCTCCTTACCCGCCGCGTCCCTAATACCCGGGATAAAGGAATTTGCCTGTTGTTGTTTACAGAGTGCCGTCATCAGTTTATTTCCCTGATCACCATGGGCATAGGACTTAAATTTAGACCGAAACAGTAATTTGGCCGAAGTAGCGTTCAATAGGTTTTTCAAGTCGTTTCTGGCTCTATATAGTTCTTCTGCTACCTGGGAAGCTTGGGACTGTTTGTGGGTGAGTTCAAGAGCCGTGATACGGGACATTAACAGGTTCTGAGCCTGAGAGCGCTGTTTCTTTACATAAGAGCCAAGAGCAATCAATTCACCTCTGATCACGGCCTTATGCATCTCCCAAATAATGGGGATAGATGGAGGAGATGAACCAGATGTGTTAATCTTAAAAAATTGAGTGAGGCTGATAGTTTGGATATATTGTCAGGGTCCTGGATAAGGGTGTCATTCAGTCGCCATGTCCAATCTTTCTTTGGGAGGCCAGTCAGTGAGAGGGTTAGGAAGACTGGGGCATAATCTGAGAGTACAATGCTCCCTATTCTAGCACTGGAGACTAATGGGGCGTGGGCTCCAGAAAGGAAAAGATAGTCTATCCTGTGGTAAGAATCTTTTGCATGAGAATAGAATGAATAATCCCTTCCAGATGGGTTCAATGTACGCCACATGTCTAATACCCCCAACCTTTTCAAAGAAACCTTAAGGCGTCTCAAAAGCCTGTGGGTAACAGACGACTTGCCTGACGAGGAATCTAAAGAGGGTTCTATGGCTACATTGAAATCCCTGCCTAGTAGAAGCAATCCCTCAGTAAAGGAGCCCAATTGTCTAAGGGTCTGAATGAGCCACAGGATCTGGCCCCTATTGGGGGCGTATACATTCGCCAGTGTGACAGAGGTATCAGCAATAAGGCCTTTTAAAAACAAAAAGCGCCCCTCGGAGTCTGCAGAGGTCGCCTTCTGAGTAAACGGGATGCTTTTGTGTATTGCAATGCTGACCCCTCTGCTGGCTGACGAATGGGTGCTATGGTACCATTGGGAGAATTTTGTGGCTGGTAACTTCGGTATCTTCCCTGTTTTAAAGTGCGTTTCTTGAAAATAAGCTATAGAAGTTTTATCTTTATGCAAGAGTGACAATACCTGAGATCTCTTACATGGCTCGTTCAGACCCCGGACATTCAGTGATGACACAACAAAGGAAGTCATGGCGATCTATTACAGAGTAGAGAGAAAAGCATTAACCACTGGAAACACACAACCATAATACATACGATAAATCCTGACCGAGCGAGGAGGGAGAACAAAAGGGAAAGGATAGACAGACATACAAGGTAGGGAGACATTTGGATGAAAATAACAGAGAAAAACACATGCCACAAGTATGTTAGTGCGCATTGAAAAAGCCCCACGGAACACCTGACACGGAGTGGATCCTTTCTCATCACGACGTCGAGCCGGGATCCATCAGGGGGGGGCTTCCGTAGGACAACTGAGAGCCACTGATAGGCTTTCAGAGGGGGGTCGACCATTACACGGTAAGGAACCGGCGAAACCCCAAATCTCGACCAACCGGGGTAGAATAACTATGTGGGTAACAGGATCTTTTCCAGGACAGTTTGCGACGCTTCTCCTTGGCTAAAGACCACTTTTGCATTAACAGCGTCCTTTTCATTTAACAAGATCCCCAAGAACTTCAAGGGATGAAAAAACTTGTAACGCAGATATCTCCATCTTCCATATAAATGAACTTGGAGAGGCAGGCACATAGCCCTGCAACTGAAGGCACAAAGGGAACTGCTGTGCACAGCAAGGGAGGGAGTTCCCAATGAGACTGCACAAGAGGTAAAGAAGCAGCTTCAGGTAACACGCCGATCTCTTCTGGCCTTTCCTGCCTTCCCAGGGGACACATCCGTCCAGGCATCCATTTTAGGTGGAGTAGGTAAAGGGTCACCCTGATCCGCGGGCATCCAGGAAGGAATTTCTATGGGAGCCAGACCTAACGGGCCCCAAATTGATTTTAGATCATCTGGCTTGCGGACTGTGAGCTGCCTGCCATTTTTCATTATAGCCAGGCCGAAGGGGTAAAGCCACCTGAACTGAGTGGCGGATGATCTGGTGGGGGCCAGATCCTGGAAAAACAGGAGGGGGGCATCTTCATACCTGAGATTTTCGGCCTCTCTGCTGTGTCTCAAGATGTCAGCTGTATCGATGAAGCTGAGAAGGCCGCATATCACATCTCGCGGCGGCTCTGTTGGTTTCGGCCTAGGACGCAATGCACGGTGGATGCGTTCCACCACCACTGTAGCTGCTCTGTCTGGGCCTAGTAGTTGAGTGAAGATTTCAGCCGCCACTGTATCGGAGGGCTTCTGCCGCAATGGATTCAGGCAAGCCTCTAATCCGTAAGTTCCTGCGCCTGCTCCTGTTCTCTTGATCTTCTATGCGCAGGTGGGCCTCATTTATAAGATCGCGGTGCATCTGTAAGGCTAAACATGTTTTGCCCTCATGCTGCAAAATGGCGTCTTGTCCATTTTCGAGAGCCAATACCCTGTGCCCCAGGCCGCGGAGATCCTCCTTTATCTCTTCTAAATCTTTTTTCAACTGGGCTAAGGCGGCATCCAGGAGCTCTTTAAGCACCTCTTTGGATAAATTCATGCGCCGCCGTGGGAGTCGGCACTCCGATGCTTCTGATGCACTGCCCGCTTCAGATGGTTCCTCTGCGTCTGAGGGCTGGGGCGCTTGCGGCGCCATTTTGGGGATATCGCCGGCGTGCAGCTTCGCCTGCTTTTTAAGATATCTCTCCATGTCTGGCTGCTTGGAACGAGCAGGAGTTGGTTCCAGGTGATCCCTGTTGTGATCTTTACCAAGTTTCCCCATTCGGTGTGCGGTATTATAGCTGCTAAAGGGGTTAATTCACCGGTAACTGAGAGGAGCCCAGGAAGCTGCTGCCATTAAGCTTCACAGTCAAGCTCCGCCCCTATAGTAGTTATATTCTTGTACATAGGAGCAGTATTATAGTAGTTATATTCTTGTACATAGGAGGCAGTATTATAGTAGTTATATTCTTGTACATAGGAGCAGTATTATAGTAGTTATATTCTTGTACATAGGAGCAGTATTATAGCAGATATATTCTTGTACATAGGAGGCAGTATTATAGTAGTTATATTCTTGTACATAGGAGCAGTATTATAGTAGTTATATTCATGTACATAGGAGCAGTATTATAGTAGTTATATATTAGGAGCAGTATTATAGTAGTTATATTCTTGTAGATAGGAGCAGTATTATAGTAGTTATATTCTTGTATATAGGAGGCAGTATTATAGTAGTTATATTCTTGTACATAGGAGCAGTATTATAGTAGTTATATTCTTGTAGATAGGAGCAGTATTATAGTAGTTATATTCTTGTACATAGGAGCAGTATTATAGTAGTTATATTCTTGTACATAGGAGCAGTATTATAGTAATTATATTCTTGTACATGGGAGCAGTATTATAGTAGTTATATTCTTGTACATATGAGCAGTATTATAGTAGTTATATTCTTGTACATAGGAGACAGTATTATAGTAGTTATATTCTTGTACATAGGAGGCAGTATTATAGTAGTTATATTCTTGTACATAGGAGCAGTATTATAGTAGTTATATTCTTGTATATAGGAGGCAATTTTATAGCAGTTATATTCTTGTACAAAGGGGACAATATTACTTTACATACATTTTTGTACATTTCGAGCAGTATAATAGTGGAATAGCTGCAATTTCAGTGGAATACAGGGATAAAAGATATTAATATACTATGTTACTGCTTTGCAAGTGCATAAAGTAATAAAGATGTTTTGGAGTAAGATATATACACATTTATATATAGTTTATTACATTACAGTAATTTCAGGAATTTAGCTGCACGCATACATCTTTATGTGTCGTTGTAAATCTTCCTGTGATTCATCCTGTATCCCGCTATTAATGTTCCTGCTTCCTGTTTTTCTTTCCTCGTGTTAAAAATGGTGAATTCGATAGATGCAAGAACATAATAAATCCTTTACTTATCCTTAATGCACAACTTATGTGTTCAACTGCATAAAACATTTTTGGTAGGTGAGTCACTCCACTGGAAGGCTGCCACCTGTCCACAGAGATGACAAGGTGATGGGGTTTATGTCTTTCGGTTTACCTCCAGTATTTCTCCACCTTTCTATTTGTCTTTGGTAAAGGTTTTGCAGCTCAGGCTGGATTTTCAATTTCTAAGGAACATTTTTCACAGGATAAAGCTTATATTAGATTTTCAGATTAGGCAGGCAATTGTCGGGAGGGAAGCAATCATTCCCAGCAATCGCCTGCTTGTCAGCGAAGGAGACCGCTGCTGTTACATGCAGCGATCTCCTCCTGAGTATGGGGACGGACGATCGCCTGTGCCACTGCTCGTCCCCATACTGAATCATTCTTTGCCGGCAGCAGATCAGGATTCCAGAGTATGATTTGCTGCTGTCAAACAATGATTTCTTAAATTTTGGGTCGGAGGGGCCAATCACTGTTTGCCTTCAACGTGTCACAGCAGATGCCTGCAGCCACCGCTAGCAGGAGCTTACTACATATAGGCTTATAGGACTGCCATTCAACAATAGCTCTGTGAATTCATATGCATTGTGCACCGTACAAAAAGGGAAAGTCGTCCCTCCAAGGGAGAATGGTGCAACCGCACCTCTCACCGGAGTACTGCTCAGAAACGCAAGTATATGAAAATCAAAGGGCAGTAACGTATTAAAATATAACTTTTAATGGTATAGATAAGAATATTATCCCCTTACACACATAGACAGACACAAGCGGGACCCTAAATGCGCGTATCCCGCGGGGAGGCAGGTCACACTAGACGGGGGCCATACGGGCAGACCCTTGTTCAATATGTGTGGACCTTAGGGGTCAAGGGGAACCACGCGTGATGGTGAAGATTAACGTCAACGTCCTGTGTAGCAATGTAAGGACCAGGACGGTGCCTTATGAGGGTAAGAAAGCAAGGAAAGATCTTACCGGTAAAGATTCATAGGCAGCGTTATTCACCGAGCTCAAAATGTCTCTGGAAATGGTGGTCTTTTCCGGCACGTAAGGTGTCCTTTGAAGAGGGGTCTTCAGGGAGTCGGTCATACGTCGTAGAGGGCCTTAGGGAGGTAAACTATCCCTGTTGCACCCTACTTGACCTATTGAGACCCTAGTGCCCTAACACGGGATCCGTGCCCCGCAAGGGGTGGTCCCGTCCGGAACCTCACCCTGGTCTAAGGTCCCTGTAAGACCCTGCCGGGGTGATTGAAAGGACACCTGGTATAGTGGTAATAAAACCGTGAATGTAATGGATAAGTATGTTCACCTGTCCCTACGCGTTTCATCAATTGAACATACCTATGGGTTAGTCATAATAAACCCCATGAATCGTCAGGGGACGGGGGGTAACACTAATGGTAGCTGTCCTCGACTGCACAGTGTAGATAGTGTATTGCTGAGCAGGAAGGGGGCAGGCTAAATCAGGCCACTAGTGGTACGTGGCATATTTTCACTAAGGCCGACCTCAGCTGCAGAGAATAAATAGAGTAATACTAAGCAGTCGAGAGGGAGGCGCAGACTGGCTCCGACCACTTAGTGATACGTGGCGTGGTTTTGCTGTGTACCTGGAGTACGTATGGCAATATCCAGGGGTACCTGTAACACACAAAAGAGTACAAGGGAACACCCTCTAAACCAAAGTATTATGTTAATTGTAATACACTAGTTATATCATACTATACCAGCTGACCCCTAGTGGAAAAAGGCCTGCAAGCAATGCACCGATGGACATATGGAATCTTTAGTAGTGTAAACTTACATTCAGCCTAGGATGTGTGTGGCAGTCATCTAGCTGGACCGGCATCAGACAGGATGTGTCATGCCGGCAGTGTAGCGTCTGTCAGCGCTGTTTTGCGCGCTGATTCTATTTCAAAGGAAAGGGGAGGCGGAGATTAGCCCGTGCATGCGCGCGCGAGACATGGCCGTGAGTGTGACGAACAAGCATCACGTGTTGCGGCACATGTCACGTGAGAGCGCGTCAGAGGTCACATGAGCGCAGGCGCTGCCCTACTGTTATGAGTTTCCGTCGATGCGTGCGCCCTGCTATGATTTGCATTGTGTACCGTGTCAATCAATGTACAGGGAAATACTGTATGTGGATCAAAAAAAGCAAAAAGCTCTGCTAACCTTACGATATGTCCTATAAAAGGATAAGTATAAAGAAAAGAAAAAAGAGGATGAGGTCGACAAAAACTACCTGGGTAGGAACGTAACCCAAAAGTAGTGTTAAACCAGAGGAGCCAAAGGTGATGGAAGTGGAGGGAAATGATAAAAGGTAGAAGGGAATAGAGAGATGGAATTGCGCAAAAGATGGAGAAGGCAGCTGTGAATAGTGCTAAAAGGCTAAACACTTGGTGAGCAGATATTAGGTCAAAATTAGGCAGTCACAACTGAAACGTCAATGCATGGCGTCTCATGACAGACCAGCTTTTGGATGAAAACACAAAGAAAACAGATATAAAGGTGCCAGGGCCACTCTCTACGCAATCAGGGTGGAAGAAGTATTAGTAGCCCAAGAGACCGAGAAAACAGGCCTCCGAGCAGAGGCGTAGCTAAAGGCTCATGGGCCCTGGTGCAAGAGTTCAGCTTGGGCCCCCCTTCACTAAGTGCTTTGTGGCCAGGGGCCGGGAAGCACATTGCCTTCCTGCTGCCTGAGGCAAAAATTGAAACCGCACCCCCACCATGCCAAATTCTTGACCTAACCCCTTCCCTCCAGCCAGAGGTGTAACTTGACCAGCATGCACCTTCTATAAAACAGGTGTCTTCTCATGTGGTACAAGGGTCTTTGGGGCCCCTCAGGCTCCTGGGCCCGGTAGCGACTGCTACCTCTGCACCCCCTATAACTACGCCCCTGCTTCCGAGTGGAAAGGTAAAACATCCACACAGTACAGTAAATCACCGTGATGGTGATAGTGATGTAATAAAGATACATATAGTAAATATGAAATGTATATAAGTAGTTAAAAAATCATTGATATTAAATTAAAAACGTGTAACACGTACTTAAAATGATATGTATATTTACAAATGCCTAATTAGGCAATAGAAACCTATCTTGGCCCGGGTTACTTTAATACTTCACTTTTATTGAACACATTGTTAAAAAGTGTCACTAGACATAGTGAACCACATTTGTAGTAACACAGACAAAACACAAAATAACTACTAGAGTGTTAAAAACACAGTAGTGGCCCACCACAAAAATGCTGTATGTATCAATAGGAAGTGATATACTGGATTACTCACTCCAAAAAAGAGAGGGGAAGAACAGAAACAGTTTCATATACCCACAGGGAGTGATATTGGATGCTGCCGGCAAAATTTATTTGATAATGGCAAATGTCAATAGTGGGAGACTGATGTCATCATGCCACTTATATACTGATAGACTATTTGCCAGTTTACTATTTGCCAGCATAAAACACTACCCTGAAAGGGTGTATGACCTGCTAGTACCAAGAAATTTGCCCGTAAGCCAGACACAGCCACTATTATTTATTGACAAAGTGGCTGACCACGTGTCTGTGTGCTGTTGACGACACCAAATTTTTGGCAGCAGTAGGCGACAAATCGCACTGATTAATGGCCCTTGAATGTATGGAGGGATTTTTTGACATCCACCCACCATACACTAAACATACTCAAGGGACACTAGCATGTGAATGATGGCATTGGCTATGGTAAATGGAACATGTACACTGCTGGTAAGTGCCAAATCTGTCCAAACCAGCACTATAAATGCTCACTGTCGATACAGAGGAGGTTGTCACTGGACGGGCCAAACCACTACTAGTTGCTGGCTAGATGCGTGCCAACATATCAAAATGCTATTGTCAGCAGAATTGCCTAATAGCACCTGAAGTGGCAAGTGACACAAAGTGCTACCCTTTGTTGAGGAGGATTTATGATATCCACCCTCACTGTAACCAAAACGCCATCACTGTGCAGTTTGTCCCTAAATGCAAACGATCGCTATACTGTTTGGGCATTCAACTGGTGTATGCAGGACTAGCAGGATTGCTGTTCTCCTAATATGCAACTAATCGTAGTAAAGAAACTAAGTCACTAGTAGTGATTAGCAGATGGGGGCCACTTGTCTGCTAATTAAAACCTAGAACTGCCCCCCAACATGTTTCACCAGTCTCGCTGGCTTCATCAGGGGTAACGGGCAGCAATGAATGAAAAAAGTGTACCGGAAGGCTAAATGGTGTCCTCGTGATTGACAGAAGAGATTGGCCAATCAACAACGGAGGCGGAACATTTCGGTGACCAATCAACATGTGAGGAGCCGGCTGACGTCATCACCCTGTGCCAGGCCTCTACATTAACGTCATCACAGGCGTCACAATATCGCAGGGGGCATGCGCCAGAACTCCGAAGTGAGATCTACACTGGAGCGGCATAATGCGCATGCGCTGCGCGGCGAAAACATGCGCACGAACTCTGAATGAAAACGGAACTTTCTGCAGGGTCCAACTTAATAATATCTACTGACACAGAGGTGAGACATAACTGTACTTATAATTGTGAGAAAGATGGACATAATTCTCTATTAAATATAGGAATAAAGATATGTTATTAATTAATATCCATCATTCGGTATCCTAGTAAGGCAGAATCCATCAATATATGTCTTGATAAAACGGAATAAATGGGCAGAGGGGAGAGGAACCAAGGCCCACATGCCAGTAATTGACTCCTCACAGGTCAAATCGTACATAATGATAATCACCAACATGACAGCAGAGACTCAAAATGAGGCCCAGAAAAAGTCTTGCCACTCCTGGAAGTAATGTGATTGGTCACTTAACAGCGTGAAAAGAAGCTAATAGTTCTCATAATTATATATAGTTTTGTATAGTTATTTTCCTCTTAAAACTTAAAAACGGTACAAAAGATTCCAAACTTGTTAATTTGGTATTGTGTCTGTGCCTAGCTATAGGTTCTACTGATAATCAGAACCCTTGATGGTAGTTGAAATAATTGAGAAACTGATCACTTTATTAATATTTTCCAGTATTTATAGAAAGGCAGTGAATGCGAATCCTTCGTTTAGACCCTTTGGATTTAAACTGTCAAGGCGATAGATCCACCTGGTTTCCTCCTGTAAAAGGATGGCGTCAAGGTCACCTTTCCTTGCTCCTAAAGTTTTTTTGCAGATGCCCCAAACCTTCAGGACCTTGTGATCTCCCCCATGATGACTTCTTACATGTTTCGAGATGGATGTGTCTGCAAGTGTGTTGATACTACTGATATGCTGACACATCCTTCTCCTAAATTCTTGGGATGTCTTACCAACATAAATTTTAAGACAAGGGCATTGGATGGCATAGACAATGCCTTTGGTTTTACAATTGATGTATTGTCTAATCTGATATTCTTTTTTGTCAACAGGATTTACGAAGGACCGACATTTTTTCACAAGCGGACAATAGACACAGTTCCCACAAGGGTAAGTGCCAGTAACATTTGATTTCAACCAAGTTGTCTTTAATGGTTCTGGACGGAAGAAACTGTGGACTAATGCGTCCTTAAGGTTTCTTCCACGACGGTAGGTAACACTGGGATTGGCTGTAATGACTGTCCTCAAGTCATTATCAGCCCATAGAACATGCCAATGCTTCCTAAGGATCCCAAACACTTTTTTATTTTGTGCATCAAAAGTACCAATGCATCTAACAATAGGCATCTTTGAAGCCTTAGATGGATTGGTCAGAAGCTCCGTTCTAGTTGGTCCTGCTTGCCCGGGCATAGGCATGATGCAGGACTTTTTTTGGATAGCCTCTGGCTCGGAAACGATCGTATAAGATCTTGCTTTCTTTTTCAAAGCTAGCTTCATCGGAACAATTCCTACGGGCCCTGATGTATTGCCCTATAGGTATTCCCTTCCTAAGCGGTCCCGGATGGAAACTATTCCATTCCAGTAGGCTATTCGTTGATGTAGGTTTACGGTAAACCTCTGATCGGATGTGGCCATCAGGGTCCAGGGACAATTTGAGATCCAGGAAAGTGATAGTGTTATCACTAATTTCTGAAGTAAATGCCATACCAATGGCATTAGTGTTAAGTGCAGTAACAAAATGGTGAAAATTATCGGTGGTGCCATCCCAAAGGATTAGCACATCATCGATATACCTCCCCCAAAATAAAATGTGCTGAGTGAATTCAGAAAAATCAGATGTAAAAACAATAGTGTCCTCCCACCACCCTAAAAATAAATTAGCATAATTTGGTGCACATTTACTCCCCATTGCGGTCCCAACTAGTTGTAAATAATACTGACCGTCAAACAGGAAGTAATTGTGAGTGAGTAAATAACTGAGGAGAGTTAAAAGAAACTCATTATGTGCATGAAAGTGAATGCTTTTTGTGAAAAGAAAAGTGGAGACCGCCTTTATCCCTAAGTTGTGCCTTATATTGGTATATAAGGCCTCAACATCAAGGCTGGCCAATTTAGTTGTTGAAGTGACCTGGATGTCCTGGAGCCTGATGACCACATCCTTGGTATCCTTGATAAAAGATGGCAAACTGGGCACAAAAGGTGCTATAAACTCATTGATATACTGACTAATGTTTTCAGTCAGACTATTGTTACCGGACACAATTGGTCTGCCCGGTACCGGTCGCCTCTGTTTATGCACTTTTGGGATCGCATAAATGGTAGCAATTGTAGGATGCATATTCAAGAGATATTTGAATTCCTCTTTTGATATTAATTTATCTGCCTTAGCGGTAGTTAAGATTACTTTCAGTTCTGCCAGGAACCTATCCGTCGGATTACAATCCAGCTTCTGATAGGTGTCACTTTGTTTGACCAAATCCTCCACCATTTTTTTATAGTCCTGTTTGTCCATAAGGACTACATTGCCCCCCTTATCAGAAGATTTTATTACCAAATCATCATTCAGGCTGAGTTCCTCAAGGGCCCGTTGTTCCTCTAACGGTAGATTGAGTTGAGCAGCTGGTATTTTAGTACTGACGGTTTTTAAATCTCTAGTTACTAATTGTACAAAGGTGTCAATATTACCATACTGCGAGAATGGAGGGGTATATTTTGATTGTGGTTTTAATCCTGAAAAAGGTGCCTCAACTATATCTTCAGCATTTTCATCTAAAGTATCCAGTGATTCCAAAATGGCCAAAGCTTGTCTTTCATTGGCCTGTGACCGCTGGAACTCTCTAGCCTGCTGATTAAAGGTTTTATGGAGGGCAAGCTTCCTGGCGAATAGATTTATGTCTTTAACCCAATTAAAACATTGGAAGGAGGGGGTTGGTGTAAAGGACAAACCTTTATTCAGTACTTTAATATGTTCTGGTCCCAAGGTAAAGCTAGACAAATTGATCACCCTAAGAGAATCATTTAGGGTCTTGGCGTTGTATGCCCATTTCTCCCTGTCCCTCAAGGATGGGCCTTGACCTAAAAAAGAGGGCAGATTCGTGGATGATGTTGATAAAGGCATCGGTGTTGGTGCAGCACAAAATACCCCAGATGATACAGAGGGTGCATATTGTATTTGTTGTTGAGAGCTGGCCATAGAGGCCGCAGTTGGTATTGTCATAGTCGCACTGGTCAATGGAGTGGGCCACTGTGCTCCTTGCCATGATTGGCCAGACGTAATGTTCCCACCTGTTTGGGGAGTAGGTGCCCTGTTTTGATATGACTGTCCACGTCCTCTATATTTTCGTCGGGGTGCCCCAAGTGGCCTAGGGGGGCGACTCTCTGATCCTGACCAATCAGATTCTGAAATATCAGAATGGGACCCGCTTGGTCTATTCGCGTTAGCCCTCTTAACTTGGGTATTGCCAATGTTAGGTCTGTAAATCTGACCTGTATCGAAATCCCTTTTATCCCTGATATATTTGTTATGTTTCCTTTCTTTTATTTCAGATTGGAAAGACTCAATATGCTTTTGTAATCTCAATTCCTGTGAGATAAAATCAGGGTTAGATCTAAGATGTTGGATCTGAGAGATCTCTTGTTCTAATTGTCTAGCTGTACTAGTTAATGACAATCTTTCAAAATCAAGCAGGTATTGCTGCATGCGCAGTGAATTCTCCGTTAATAATTGCTGCCAACCTTTAATAAAGGTGGCATCATCCTGGTGTGAATGGGGTACGATGTTGATTCTCATTCCCCTAAACACCAGACCTTGCTGTTGGTATGTGTCTAAACTGGCTACTTCCCATTGGGCTCTCACATACTGTTTATACGTTTTTTGTATGTCTTTAAACGCCACTTGTAGATCAGTAGTATTGATAGGAAGACAACCAGTGGAGAAAACCTGTGCTGCCTCTGTGCTGTTGAAATCCGCTGAAGGTGCATTCGCAAGAAAACCCGCCATATATACACAAGCACTAATTCAAATGCTAGAGAACTTTATACTGGAAAAAATTATATTGATGAAAAATTCTTATATGAAGTAGGTCCCCCCATACATAAAGGCTGATGAGCCTATAACAATTTAATCCATAAATACAGGACCAACCTGGGCAAGGTTAATTTAACATATATTTACAAATGCCTAATTAGGCAATAGAAACCTATCTTGGCCCGGGTTACTTTAATACTTCACTTTTATTGAACACATTGTTAAAAAGTGTCACTAGACATAGTGAACCACATTTGTAGTAACACAGACAAAACACAAAATAACTACTAGAGTGTTAAAAACACAGTAGTGGCCCACCACAAAAATGCTGTATGTATCAATAGGAAGTGATATACTGGATTACTCACTCCAAAAAAGAGAGGGGAAGAACAGAAACAGTTTCATATACCCACAGGGAGTGATATTGGATGCTGCCGGCAAAATTTATTTGATAATGGCAAATGTCAATAGTGGGAGACTGATGTCATCATGCCACTTATATACTGATAGACTATTTGCCAGTTTACTATTTGCCAGCATAAAACACTACCCTGAAAGGGTGTATGACCTGCTAGTACCAAGAAATTTGCCCGTAAGCCAGACACAGCCACTATTATTTATTGACAAAGTGGCTGACCACGTGTCTGTGTGCTGTTGACGACACCAAATTTTTGGCAGCAGTAGGCGACAAATCGCACTGATTAATGGCCCTTGAATGTATGGAGGGATTTTTTGACATCCACCCACCATACACTAAACATACTCAAGGGACACTAGCATGTGAATGATGGCATTGGCTATGGTAAATGGAACATGTACACTGCTGGTAAGTGCCAAATCTGTCCAAACCAGCACTATAAATGCTCACTGTCGATACAGAAAGGTTGTCACTGGACGGGCCAAACCACTACTAGTTGCTGGCTAGATGCGTGCCAACATATCAAAATGCTATTGTCAGCAGAATTGCCTAATAGCACCTGAAGTGGCAAGTGACACAAAGTGCTACCCTTTGTTGAGGAGGATTTATGATATCCACCCTCACTGTAACCAAAACGCCATCACTGTGCAGTTTGTCCCTAAATGCAAACGATCGCTGTACTGTTTGGGCATTCAACTGGTGTATGCAGGACTAGCAGGATTGCTGTTCTCCTAATATGCAACTAATCGTGTAAAGAAACTAAGTCACTAGTAGTGATTAGCAGATGGGGGCCACTTGTCTGCTAATTAAAACCTAGAACTGCCCCCCAACATGTTTCACCAGTCTCGCTGGCTTCATCAGGGGTAACGGGCAGCAATGAATGAAAAAAGTGTACCGGAAGGCTAAATGGTGTCCTCGTGATTGACAGAAGAGATTGGCCAATCAACAACGGAGGCGGAACATTATAGTATATCACTTCCTATTGATACATACAGCATTTTTGTGGTGGGCCACTACTGTGTTTTTAACACTCTAGTAGTTATTTTGTGTTTTGTCTGTGTTACTACAAATGTGGTTCACTATGTCTAGTGACACTTTTTAACAATGTGTTCAATAAAAGTGAAGTATTAAAGTAACCCGGGCCAAGATAGGTTTCTATTGCCTAATTAGGCATTTGTAAATATATGTTAAATTAACCTTGCCCAGGTTGGTCCTGTATTTATGGATTAAAATGATATGTAAAAACAATCCAGAGTAAAACCCTGGTTGACTCACAGGGGGGTTTGCCACCAGGATAAAGCTCAAGACACCTGGGCCATGACCCCCCAGCCGGGATCGCCTGTAGTATATTGGAGATTGACGTCAGCGCTCCCGTCGTACCATAAAGGTGATAAAGGTGATCGGCACGTGGGTCAGCAAATTCTTCATCAATCGCTTTATTGCAAGAATGTGCGGCTCAACGCGTTTCGGGGGAAGACAAACAATCCCCTTCATCAGGAGCAAAGATAACAATAGAAACCCGGATACCGGTGGTACACATATAAATACACACATGGATAATACCAAATGCCCGCCAAAAAGACGTCATTTCTGGTTTCGGGGCAAACCGGAAGTGGTGCGTTCCACTGTGGAACGCACATAGTACATAAACTGACAATACATGGACTAAACACATATTAAACATATTAAAATGGAGGCTGCATAAAAGTAGTGCGGAGGATACATAGGTGGGGCCCAATGTGAGAGGATAGTAAATATCCGAAGAAGTTCTAAATAGAGGGCGCCCGATAATAGGTGGAAAGACCGGAAAGACACTGGCTTCTGGTCCAATGCAGGGTGGAACGCAGGGATGGAACGCACGGAGACCGGAAGTACACTGGCTTCTGGTCCAAGGTAAGGTGGAATGCACAGATGGAACGCGCGGAGACCGGATGTACACTGGCTTCTGGTCCAAGGTAAGGTGGAACGCACAGATGGAACGCGCGGAGACCGGAAGTACACTGGCTTCTGGTCCAATGTAAGGTGGAACGCACAGATAGAACACACGGAGACCGGAAGTACACTGGCTTCTGGTCCAATGTAAGGTGGAACGCACAGATGGAACGCGCGGAGACCGGTGCGCATGCGCCCAGTTAGAGCGCATTGGGCATCGTGCGTTCCAAGTACAAGAAACTGCGACGGCAACCCAGGGAGGACACATAAGGGTTCTGTTATAAAAAGAATGCCTGTGGGGACGAGGAAGGAGGAATAGGTGAAGAGACAAAGGGGGGATCTGGAGGGGAAATAACACACAGCCATGTCTACATGCAAATGGGGAGAAGGAGAACAGGTCCCATGCCCACAAGACCACCAGAGGTGCCAGAGAGAAATATCAAAATTAGTAATATTATAATAATAGTCACATTAATAAATAAATAGATGATAAAAAGAACATATGCTACTGGTATTGAATAACTAGAGGGTAAAATGGACACAATGGGATAGTACAGTCAGGTGAGCAATAATTTGACTCGTATAGTGGAAAAAAGTATAAAATAACACCTGGAAATCAGGATGAACAAATTAAGCAAATAGGGGGGGGGGATACAATAGCATTACCTGGGTGTACGATATACTCGTACCATCAGTATCAGCACTCGAAACCAATATATAGTCTATTCAAACATATAGAAATAGGATAATATAAAAATGCTAAACAATAATGAATATACTTGAACGGTGCACCTATATCTTAATCAAATGCAAGCGTCAACCCAAATGCATAGGAGGTGGCGTGCTCATAATGGTGTAGAGAGTAATCATACCATGGATAAAACATAATTAAAAACATAATTAAAACATGATTACGAGGGTAAAGTACATAATGTATATCAGAGGGAACCTACAGAAAGTCAGTTTCGACAATGTACGTATACACGCAAATCACTGAGGAAAACCTAATGGAAAAAACAGTGAGATCAGAGCAAGTACGAAAAAAACTGATAAACATAATAATTCGTATGACAGACACTCAACAGCTTCCTAGCCCTCAGCCCTTGGTTCTGTCCACAGATTCACCTCATTTGAGCACTCCAGTAACATCCCGGACACTAAAGATCGCTCATTTTTACACTCCGGTCTCCAGTATAAAGAAAAAAAGGCGAAACGTAGATATTGAGGATGTAGAGGAAGCGGAAAACGACGCTCCCGCAAGCAAGAAATCAAAACCCAAACAATAAAAGGGACCATTAAGAATAATATTGGTGATCAGAAAACATTGGAAAGGGAAGTTGGTATATTTAACTCATCAAAGTACATTCTCACCAGAAACGAAATAGAACTTCTGAGCAAGGGCCTTTCATTTTGTCCCACCAATCAACCCGATCTCTTTCAATTATTCATAGACCTCAACCAATTCATACGTAAACTCACCCTTCACCGTCATTTTACTATTAGAAATCTTTCACGGGTCCAATCCCTACTGCCCACTCTGTTGTCAACACCAACAAGTCCGATGTTGTTTCCAGCTCCCCAGTGTCGTATTCGGACATACAGTCAGGTCCATAAATATTGGGACATGGACACAATTCTAACATTTTGGGCTCTGTACACCACCAGAATGGATTTGAAATGAAATGAACAAGAAGCTTTACCTGCAGACTGTCAGCTGTAATTTGAGGCATTTACATCCAGATCAGGTGAACGGTGCAGGAATGACAGCAGTTTGCATCTGTGCCTCCCACTTGTTAAGGGACCAAAAGTAATGGGACAGAATAATAATCATAAATCAAACTTTCACTTTTTAATACTTGGTTTCAAATCCTTTGCAGTCAATTGCAGCCTGAAGTCTGGAACGCATAGACATCACCAGACGCTGGGTCTCATCCCTGGTAATGCTCTGCCCGGCCTCTACTGCAACTGCCTTCAGTTCCTGCTTGTTCTTGGGGCATTTTCCCTTCAGTTGTGTCTTCAGCAAGTGAAATGCTCAATCGGATTCAGGTCCGGTGATTGACTCGGCCATTGCAGAACATTCCACTTCTTTCCCTTAATAAACACTTTGGTTGCTTTTGCAGTATGCTTTGGGTCATTGTCCATCTGCACTGTGAAGCGCCGTCCAATGAGTTCTGAAGCATTTGGTTGAATATGAGCCGATAATATTGCCCGAAACACTTCAGAATTCATCCTGCTGCTTTTGTCAGCAGTCACATCATCAATAAATACAAGAGAACCAGCTCCATTGGCAGCCATACATGCCCACGCCATGACACTGCCACCACCATGCTTCCCTGATGAGGTGGTATGCTTAGGATCATGAGCAGTTCCTTTCCTTCTCCATACTCTTCTCTTTGTTATCTCTCTGATGGGTTTGTTGTGTTTCTTCAGCCTAATGATGGCTTCACTGATAGTGACAGCTCTTTGGATCTCATCTTGAGAGTTGACCACAACAGATTCCAAATGCAAATAGCAGACGTGAAATGAATTCTGGACCTTTTATTTGCTCATTGTAATTGGGATAATGAGGGAATAACACACACCTGGCCATGGAACAGCTGAGAAGCCAATTGTCCCATTACTTTTGGTCCCTTAACAAGTGGGAGGCACAGATGCAAACTGTTGTAATTCCTACACCGTTCACCTGATTTGGATGTAAATACCCTCAAATTACAGCTGACAGTCTGCAGGTAAAGCACATCGTGTTTGCTTCATTTCAAATCCATTGTGGTGGTGTATAGAGCCAAAAATGATAGAGTTGTGTCAATGTCCCAATATTTATGGACCTGACTGTAGGTTCTTCATCGGTTGTTGTAGTCCATCTAGACGCTCTCAGTTCCCCCCATCCTGACCACTCACTTGTTCCTATTCCATCGAATTTAAGACAAATATCTACCTTTTACCCTCTCGAAAGTAAAGGCCCCCATATAGAGAGCTTTTACAACATGGTGATGTCAGATTTTAGAGAGGCATTTCTCACACCATCCTCGACAACAGGCACAAACAATCTCAATTCTCATTTAACCTTATGGGTAACAACGAGATTGTCATTAAGAGCGCTGATAAAGGGGGTGGCATAGGGCTTATGGATGCCTCCTACTATACTGTGGAATCCCTGTGGATCCTGTCTGACTCTGAGACTTACTATCAAACTCTACCCTCCGATCCCACAAAAGAGTATAGGAAGCAACTAACAACACTTGTCGATGAGGGGTACAAATTGGGTGTCGTTGATAAAAAGGAGAGCAACTTCCTTAAAATACCACATCTGTCTATGGCACGTTTCTACTTTCTACCCAAGATTCACAAATCTCTAGAAATCCACCAGGGAGACCCATCATATCAGGGGTAGGGTCCCTTACCTCTAACCTTTCCGATTACGTAGACAGCATCCTACAAAAGTACGTTCTCCGGTTACCCTCTAACCTACGAGATACATCTCATCTGATCACCACTCTTGACACTTTCATTTGAAAAGAAACTTATAGATGGGCTACACTAGATGTTAGTTCATTGTACAGCAATATAACTCATTCCCTTGGTATACAAGCAGTGGAAAACACACTCGCTGTTGACTCCTTGATGCCCCCATCTCAGAGAACCTTTATTTTAAATTCTATACAGTTTATTCTAAACCACAATTATTTAATTTTTCAAGACACTACACTACGTGCAGAATTATTAGGCAAATGAGTATTTTGACCACATCATCCTTTATGCATGTTGTCTTACTCCAA
Source organism: Bufo gargarizans (assembly GCF_014858855.1). Lineage (NCBI taxonomy): Eukaryota > Metazoa > Chordata > Amphibia > Anura > Bufonidae > Bufo > Bufo gargarizans. Next base: position 90,406 of record NW_025334410.1, read on the forward strand.
GCTGTATAGGCTCGAAAGCCTACTACCAATTAAGCATATTAGGTGATGTGCATCTCTGTAATGAGAAGGGGTGTGGTCTAATGACATCAACACCCTATATCAGGTGTGCATAATTATTAGGCAACTTCCTTTCCTTTGGCAAAATGGGTCAAAAGAAGGACTTGACAGGCTCAGAAAAGTCAAAAATAGTGAGATATCTTGCAGAGGGATGCAGCACTCCTAAAATTGCAAAGCTTCTGAAGCGTGATCATCGAACAATCAAGCGTTTCATTCAAAATAGTCAACAGGGTCGCAAGAAGCGTGTGGAAAAACCAAGGCGCAAAATAACTGCCCATGAACTGAGAAAAGTCAAGCGTGCAGCTGCCAAGATGCCACTTGCCACCAGTTTGGCCATATTTCAGAGCTGCAACATCACTGGAGTGCCCAAAAGCACAAGGTGTGCAATACTCAGAGACATGGCCAAGGTAAGAAAGGCTGAAAGACGACCACCACTGAACAAGACACACAAGCTGAACGTCAAGACTGGGCCAAGAAATATCTCAAGACTGATTTTTCTAAGGTTTTATGGACTGATGAAATGAGAGTGAGTCTTGATGGGCCAGATGGCTGGATTGGTAAAGGGCAGAGAGCTCCAGTCCGACTCAGATGCCAGCAAGGTGGAGGTGGAGTACTGGTTTGGGCTGGTATCATCAAAGATGAGCTTGTGGGGCCTTTTTGGGTTGAGGATGGAGTCAAGCTCAACTCCCAGTCCTACTGCCAGTTTCTGGAAGACACCTTCCTCAAGCAGTGGTACAGGAAGAAGTCTGCAAGGTAAGAAAAACATGATTTTCATGCAGGACAATGCTCCATCACACGCGTCCAAGTACTCCACAACGTGGCTGGCAAGAAAGGGTATAAAAGAAGAAAATCTAATGACATGGCCTCCTTGTTCACCTGATCTGAACCCCATTGAGAACCTGTGGTCCATCATCAAATGTGAGATTTACAAGGAGGGAAAACAGTCCACCTCTCTGAACAGTGTCTGGGAGGCTGTGGTTGCTGCTGCACGCAATGTTGATGGTGAACAGATCAAAACACTGACAGAATCCATGGATGGCAGGCTTTTGAGTGTCCTTGCAAAGAAAGGTGGCTATATTGGTCACTGATTTGTTTTTGTTTTGTTTTTGAATGTCAGAAATGTATATTTGTGAATGTTGAGATGTTATATTGGTTTCACTGGTAAAAATAAATAATTGAAATGGGTATATATTTGTTTTTTGTTAAGTTGCCTAATAATTATGTACAGTAATAGTCACCTGCACACACAGATATCCCCCTAAAATAGCTAAAACTAAAAACAAACTAAAAACTACTTCCAAAAATATTCAGCTTTGATATTAATGAGTTTTTTGGGTTCATTGAGAACATGGTTGTTGTTCAATAATAAAATTAATCCTCAAAAATACAACTTGCCTAATAATTCTGCACTCCCTGTATATACAAGCAACGCAAAGGGATGGCTATGGGCACTAAATTTGCGCCTCCCTTTGCGAATATCTTCATGGGAGCTTTCTAGAAGGAACATGGCTTCCTTACTCAACCAAATATTAGGTTTTATAAGAGGTACATCGATGACATGATCTTCATATGGGAGGGAGACTCCGAAACATCTTTGGCAAATAACATTAATAATAACACCTGGAACATTACTCTAACATTAGAACAACACTCCTCCAAGGCCACCTTTTTAGATTTAGATTTAGAGATCATCAACAATATTATCACCACTAGAACACACTTCAAAAAGTGGACACAAATAGTTACCTTGATTTTAAGAGTTGTCACCACAATAGATGGAAAAATAACATTGCATACAGCCAGATGAGAAGGATCCGCAGAAACTGTTCTGATGACAGAGTTCTGAAAGAACAACTTTCCATTCTCAAAAAAAGCTTTCTAGTTAAAGGTTATCCCAGGAATTTGATACAGGAATCAGAGAATAGGGTCCTCAAAGGAAGTCAAAAATAGAGTTTGAAAGGTAAGGAGAGAAAACAGAGCGAGTTCACATATGTCAAGTTTATCCTCATAACACGCTACAACTCCAAACATTCTGAGATCAGAAAGATCCTGAATAAACATTGGACAATCCTCCTCTATTTATTTATTAATGTGACTATTATTATAATATTACTAATTTTGATATTTCTCACTGGCACCTCTGGTGGTCTTGTGGGCATGGGACCTGTTCTCCTTCTCCCCATTTGCATGTAGACATGGCTGTGTGTTATTTCCCCTCCAGATCCCCCCTTTGTCTCTTCACCTAATCCTCCTTCCTCGTCCCCACAGGCGTTCTTTTTATAACAGAACTCTTATGTGTCCTCACCGGGTTGCCGTTGCAGTTACTTGAACTTGGAACGCACGATGCCCATGCGCACGGGTCTCCGTGCTTTCCATCTGTGCGTTCCACCTTACATTGGACCAGAAGCCAGTGTACTTCCGGTCTCCGTGCGTTCCACCCTGCATTGGACCGGAAGCCAGTGTACTTCCGGTCTTTCCACCTTTCATCGGGCGCCCTCTATTTAGAACTTCTTCGGATGTTTACTATCCTCTCACATTGGGCCCCACCTATGTACTCTCTTAACTACTTTTATGCAGCCTCCATTTTAATGTTTTATATGTGTTTAGTCCATGTATTGTCAGTTTATGTACTATGTGCGTTCCACAGTGGAACGCACCACTTCCGGTTTGCCCCGAAACCGGAAATGACGTCTTATTGGCGGGCATTTGGTATTATCCATGTGTGTATTTATATGTGTACCACTGGTATTCTGGTTTCTATTGTTATCTTTGCTCCTGATGTAGGGGATTGTTTGTTTTCCCCCGAAACGCGTTGAGCCGCACATTCTTGCAATAAAGCGATTGATGAAGAAGTTGCTGACCCACGTGCCGATCACCTTTATCACCTTTATGGTACGACGGGAGCGCTGACGTCAATCTCCAATATACTACAGGCGATCCCGGCCCCAGGTGTCTTGAGCTTTCTCCTGGTGGCAAACCCCCCTGTGAAGTGAGTCAACCAGGGTTTTACTCTGGATTGTTTTTACATATCATTTTAAGTACGTGTTACACGTTTTTAATTTAATATCAATAATTTTTTTACTACTTATATACATTTTATATTTACTACATGTATCTTTATTACATCACTATCACCATCACGGTATTTTACTGTACTCTGTGGATGTTTCACCTTTCCACTCGGAGGCCTGTTGTCTCGGTCTCTTGGGCTACTAATACTTCTTCCACCCTGATTGCGTAGAGAGTGGCGCTGGCACCTTTTATGTCTGTTTTCTTTGTTTTCATCCAAAAGCTGGTCTGTCATGAGACGCCATGCATTGACGTTTCAGTTGTGACTGCCTAATTCTGACCTAATATCTGTACAAGGATAAAGCAGTGAACGGCAAATATTCTCTGTTGGCAGTGAAGCTATCTGTGCAAACGCACTGAACACATTGTAGCAGTTTATGTAGAAACTAGATACAAAGGTGCACCAGCAGAATAGTGAGTGCAGCTCTGGAGTATAATACAGGATGTAACTCAGGATCAGTACAGGATAAGTAATGTAATGTATGTACACAGTGACTGCACCAGCAGAATAGTGAGTGCAGCTCTGGAGTATAATACAGGAAGTAACTCAGGAACAGTACAGGATAAGTAATGTAATCAGTGATGGTCAGTTCGCAGTGTTCGCCAGCAAACACATTCGGGCTGCCATCTTGACTCACCCGTCCGGCGATGCACAGGTAAGCCTTTACCTCTGCCTGTGCCGGGAGCCGGTCTGAAATCAAATGCGGTCACCGGGAGCCGGCAGTTCCGAGAACAGCCCGATGAAGGCCCCCGGTGGCTGTTTTCGGAACTGCCTGCTCCTCGGTGACCACATTTGATTTCAGACCGGCTCCCGTCACAGGCACAGGTAAGGGCTTACCTGTGCATCGCCAGGCGGGTGAATCTACCTTACTAAAGATGGCAGCCCGCATGTGTTCACTGGCGAACACTGCAAACTGACCATCACTGAATGTAATGTATGTACACAGTGACTGCACCAGCAGAATAGTGAGTGCAGCTCTGGAGTATAATACAGGATGTAACTCGGGATCAGTAAAGGATAAGTAATGTATGTACACAGTGACTGCACCAGCAGAATAGTGAGTGCAGCCCTGGAGTATAAAACAGGATGTAACTCAGGGTCAGTACAGGATAAGTAATGTATGTACACAGTGACTGCACCAGCAGAATAGTGAGTGCAGCTCTGGAGTATAATACAGGATGTAACTCAGGATCAGTACAGGATAAGTAATGTAATGTATGTACACAGTGACTGCACCAGCAGAATAGTGAGTGCAGCTCTGGAGTAAAATACAGGATGTAACTCAGGATCAGTACAGGATAAATAATGTTTGTACACAGTGATTGCACCAGCAGAATAGTGAGTGCAGCTCTGGAGTATAATACAGGATGCAACTTAATGATTTTCCTATTTCATGACGTAAAGTCATAGTTTTATTAAAGACACGGAGGCGAGTATTGCTATCTCCTTCTTTACTTCCACCAATAGCAGCAAAGGAGAAATTAACATAATCAAAACAATAAAGGACCCTCCCCTAACAGATCCTATAATAAGCAGTGTCCTCTTCATATCTTCCTCTTTCTTTGAATCCACGACACCAACCGCCAACCGAAAACGAACCGAACTGGAACTGGTTCCGACACCGACCATTCTGGTCCCTCCAACTGAAGAACTCAAGCCAACATGGCTAACATCTCAGGAAACCTGGAACAACACGGACTGCCATCTGCCAAGGAGTTTTCAACCTGAAACAGAACAAATAATATAGCCAGTGTAAGCACATGGGTACAAACTGCGCAATCTCGACCCTATAACGGTCGCACATCAAAAAGGTCGCTGAAACAAAACCATAATAAACCTTAACGGTAAAACGTCATAAATAACCATAAAAGACAGTCGAATAGTCAATAACAATAATACCATAACAACAGGGGGGGTAGGAGAAACCCAGGGCGGGCAATACTCGCCTCCGTGTCTTTAATAAAACTATGACTTTACGTCATGAAATAGGAAAATCATTAAGTTTTACAGCAAGACACGGAGGCTTCGTATTGCAAGTTCAAAGCTGCTCAATAATAGCTGAAAACACATGAGTGGGAGGACGGAAATAAAACTCTGTGAACGTCGTGGCCCTAGACCAGTCAGCCAGACGCAGAATGTCCTCCAAACGAGCCCCCGAAACTGCCAGGGCAGTAGCAGCCGCGCCCCTGGCCGAGTGAGCGGTAAGGATCGTCGTATCAATCCCGGAAAGGGACATGACCCACTTTATCCAACGCGCCAAAGTGGGACTGGTCACCGGGCCAAAGGGATGGCGAATAGAGAGGAAAAGCTGCGGATTGTCCGCAGAACGGTGAGACCGAGTGCGCAACTCATATTCCCGCAGGCAAACTACAGGACAGAGCGCCGGAGAAGACGGAAAACTGGGATAGGACACAGACCGAATATTGGTCTTGGTGCGCCGCGTGATGTTAAAAGTAACACCCTCGGGCGTAAAGGACCTGGCATCATGATCCAGAGCCCTAACATCAGAGACCCTCTTACAGGAAATCAGGCAAAAAAGAGTCAGCAATTTAGCCGACAGCTGACGGAGGGAAAGAGCCGCGTTGTCGGGCCAGGAAGAGAGGAAAGACAGGACCAGGGAAACATCCCACGTAGCGGTGAAACGCGGCCGAGGAGGCCGAGCCAAACGCGAGCCACGTAAAAGTCGAGACACCAAAGGGTGTTGACCAGCAGGAACGCCATCAAAACCCTGATGAGTCGAGGAAATCGCAGAACAGAACAAATTGATGGTCCGATAAGCTTTCCCTGCTTCAAAAAGAGAGGTCAGGAACTGCAATAAATGGGTTACAGATGCCAAAACGGGATCCAGGTCCCGTTCCATGCACCAGCCAACCCAAGATCCCCAAGCTGCCCGGTAAGATTTTCGGGTGCCGGGAGCCCAAGCGTTGTCCAGGAGGCGTCTAGTTGCCTCCGAAATTCCCTCGACCTCTCCTGGAGTCCTGAGATTCGGCACGCCAGAAGTTGAAGGGAGCCCTCGACCAGGAGGGGATGTGGGGCACCCAGCGGGTCCTTGAGGAGATCCGTCCGCGTCGGGAGCAGGAGAGGCACATCGACTAGGAGTTCTAGGAGGATCGGGTACCAGGCTTGAGATCCCCAGAAGAGAATCACCACCACCAGTTCCGCCACCTGGCGCCGAATCTGTAGCAACATCCTCGGAATCATGGCAAACGGTGGGAACGCGTAATGTAGGGCTGAAGACCAGTCCTGTAGAAACGCATCCACCGCTTCTGCTTCTGGGTCCGGCCGCCAGCTGAAGAACCTGGGCAGGTGAGTATTGAGCCGGGAGGCAAAAAGGTCTATGGAACAAGGACCCCAGACGTCCGAGATTGTGGAGAACATCTCCGGATTCAGCCTCCAGTCGCTGCCGTCCGTGAAGCATCGGGAACTCCGATCCGCTTTGTAGTTGTGAAGACCCGGAAGGTACTCCGCTTGAATCATGATGTCCCTGGACAGACAGTAGGACCAGAACTCCTTCGCCAGGCGGGCTAAGGTGGCCGATTGAGTGCCGCCTAGGTGATTGACGTATCGGACCGCCGACACATTGTCCATGCGTAGACGGATGCATGCATGAGCTATGCCCTTGGTGAAACTCCTGATGGCAAACGAACCCGCAAGAAGTTCCAGAGCGTTGATGTGAAGATGGGTCTCGGACTCCGACCATCGACCCCCAGTGGAGATACCCTCGCAGTGGGCACCCCAGCCTTGGAGACTCGCGTCCGACTCTACCGTGAATTCCGGTTGGAACCCGAAGATTGCTCTGCCGTTCCAGGCTTCCAAGTTGCTTAACCACCAACGAAGTTCCTCCTGAGCTTCCTGATCCAGAATCACCGCGTCTGCAAACGAGGCCCCGGCACGGAGGTGGGCGATCTTCAGGCGTTGTAAAGCCCGATAATGGAGTGGAGCGGGGAAGACCGCCTGGATAGAGGAGGCTAATAGCCCAATGATGCGAGCCAGATGGCGTAGCGATAGGGAGGGAGTTGAGAGAGCATGTCTCAACTCCTTGCGTATCGTCCGCAATTTCTCTGCAGGAAGACTGAGAGATTCCGCGACAGAGTCCACCGTGAAACCCAGAAACTCCATACGTCGAGTCGGTGTGAGGCAGGATTTCTCGAGATTGAGCAGAAAACCCAGACCCGTCAGAAGATCCGAGGTCCACTGGAGGTGTAGTAGCAGAGACGGCTGACATTGGTGCATAATGAGGATGTCGTCCAGGTATATGACAAGACGCACCCCACGACTCCGCAGCCAGGCCATGACTGGGCGCAGTAACTTGGTGAAGCACCAAGGCGCTGAGGAAAGGCCGAACGGTAGGCAAGTGAAGCGCCACACTTCGCCCTTCCACAGGAAGCGAAGAAGGTCCCTGGAGGAGGAGGCAATCGGAACCGTCAGATAGGCATCTTTGAGATCCAGCTTCACCATCCAGTCCCCCGGAATCAGCAAGTCCCGAAGGAGGTGAATCCCCTCCATCTTGAAGTGGCGGTAGCGCACCACAGAGTTCAGTGCCCGGAGATTTATGACCGGACGAAATTGTCCCCCTTTCTTCTGAACTAGAAAAATGTGGCTGAGAACGCCCCTTTGGGTAGGAGGGGCCCTTTCTATCGCATCCTTGTGCAAGAGGGAAAAAAGTTCTACGTCCACTAGCTCCCTGTCCGGTAGCGCCAGGGGAGGGGGAGAAAGGACGAAATCTGGGGAACCCGTAAGTTCTATATGGAACCCCTGCACAGTGTTCAGCACCCATGGATCTGATGTGATGCTGGACCAAATGTGGGAACATAGACGGAGTCTGCCCCCTACACGAGGAGTGAAAGAGGTCCCCGCAGGGGAAAGACTTACCGAAAGATTTTCTGTAGTTCGGATTTCCTCTAACCGACCTTGAACGCCATTGGCCGCCTCTGGCCGGGAAGAACGAGGGGGGATTCCTCTGGTCCTGGAAAGGAGGCCTCTGGTTGAAGGAGCCTCTGCCCGAGCTGCGGGCTTGATAACTGGAGCGGCCGGACAGACGGCCCCTACCACTCCCGGCCCTAGTGGAGACCCGTCCCTGGAATACCCTTTTCATGGAGGACTGGGCCTTGTCTAATGCGGTAAATGCTCCAACGTACCTGCTGAGGTCCTTAATGAAGGAATCCCCGAACAGTTGACCCTGAGCCTCCTTCCCTGTCTCAGTGAGTGCCAGGTTGGCCAATTTTGGGTCAATTTTAAAGAGAATGGCTTTACGCCTTTCAATGGACAGGGAGGAGTTTGTGCTGCCCGCGATACAAATGGCCCTCTGTATCCAGCCAGTAAGCTCCTCCGGATCTATCGGAGAGCCGTCCGCTCTGGCCGATTCGGCCATCTCAAAAATTTTGGCGAGGGGGCCAAAGATGTCAAGGAGTTTATCCTGACAACTCCTAATTGCGGAATCTAACCCCTTGCGGGGGTTCCAGCCGGTTTTAGCCAAGAACTGGGTCATCTTTGGATCCACAGATGGCGTATCACAGACCTTGTTGGGGATCAATGGTCTGGGGCATTCGGCTCGGAGCTTGCTGCGCGCCTCTTTGCTAAGAGGACGGCGCACCCAATGTTCCAGGTAACATGAGCCACCGGCAGCCACTCCGCCGACCTAGGGTGGTGAAGGGAATCAGGATCAAATAATGGGATGCCTGAGGGGTCCACCAGGGTAGAAACCGTGTTAGGGGCAGTGTCGGAGGCGCCCACGGACCCAGAGGTGGAAGGCCTAGGGCCAGCATCATCTGGAAACTCCTGTTCCATCTCCAACTCTCCATCAGAGTGGTCACCTGCCTCCGCATAAGCCTCCATGTCAGATTCATTATCAGAATCTATGTCGTCAGTTTGTGCTCTAGCACATTTCCACGTTCGCGCCCTTTCTGCCTGGCGCGGTAAGGCTCTTTTGCGCGATCTAAGCGCGCTATCCTGGGTGGCTTGGATCACACCAATCAAATTCTCCTGGGCAGGAGGTTCAATGGTAGGCTGCGGGTTAGTGGGTGTAGGCATCAGATTAGAGGGGCCTGGAGTATGGGCAGATAAGGCCTGAGATATGGTCTGAGAGATCATTGAGGACATGGAGCCCATGGCCTCTATAATGGCACTAGACACTGAGCGTTGTAGCTCCAGGGCCTGTGCGCTCATGGCTGGCAAGCTGGGGTCCCCCGAGGGTGAGGGGGGATTAGGCCCAGAGGGAGAGCGGTCTGAGGACATGATCTCGTTTATTCTACGCTAAGAACTAACTGCAGAGTAACCGATGGGGTACCTGGTCTTACGGTGCCTAATCTGTGGCAGAGAACTAACCTAAGCAGGGGTTAATCACCCCAAGCGCCGCAGGGTAGCAGGAGCCGATCCGGAGCCGAGAGGAGCAGGAAAGCACTGGTGAATGCTCCGAAATCCCGCGAGAGGACGGGCGGGAGCTCCCAAGATGGCCGCCGAGATCTCGCGAGATCTCGGAGCCGCGGGAAGCCACAGAAAAATGCCGCCGAAAACCTATGCCGCCGGACCAGCGGGAGGAATCGGAGCGGCGCGAAGGTAGGGGGAGAGGAGGGGGGTCAAAGAACACACCCCAAAGGAAAGGATTCAGGGGATAAAAACGCGATGCAGCAAGGCAGAGGGGAGAGAGAGGGAGGGGGAACGACCCCAGAGAAGGCCGCAATAGGTGTATGGGGGATACAGCAATACGTGATAAAATCCCAAATGAAGGGAAAAGGGGGACCCTGTTACAGGTCAGAACAGTATATGTATACTAGGCCAGTATAAAAGCACCATGCAAAGACATAATTGCTTCCCAATCTAAAATCACATAATCGAATATATAAGTAACTTATCTTTGGTGGAGCAGCAAAGAAAGAGGAAGATATGAAGAGGACACTGCTTATTATAGGACCTGTTAGGGGAGGGTCCTTTATTGTTTTGATTATGTTAATTTCTCCTTTGCTGCTATTGGTGGAAAGTAAAGAAGGAGATAGCAATACGAAGCCTCCGTGTCTTGCTGTAAAACTCAGGATCAGTACAGGATAAGTAATGTATGTACACAGTGAGTACTCCAGCAGAATAGTGAGTGCAGCTCTGGAGTATAATACAGGATGTAACTCAGGATCAGTACAGGATAAGTAATGTATGTACACAGTGACTGCACCAGCAGAATAGTGAGTGCAGCTCTGGAGTATAATACAGGATGTGTAATGTATGTACACAGTGACTCCACCAGCAGAATAGTGAGTGCAGCTCTGGAGTATAATACAGGATGTAACTCAGGATCAGTACAGGATAAGTAATGTATGTACACAGTGACTCCACCAGCAGAATAGTGAGTGCAGCTCTGGAGTATAATACAGGATATAACTCAGAATCAGTACAGGATAAGTAATGTATGTACACAGTGACTGCACCAGCAGAATAGTGAGTGCAGCTCTGGAGTATAATACAGGATGTAACTCAGGATCAGTACAGGATAAGTAATGTATGTACACAGTGACTGCACCAGCAGAATAGTGAGTGCAGCTCTGGAGTATAATACAGGATGTAACTCAGGATTAGTACAGCGTTAGTAATGTATGTATACAGTGACTCCACCAGCAGAATAGTGAGTGCAGCTCTGGACCAGCTGTTCCTGAGCTGCGATTACCTGTGGGTGTGGTCGCCTGTGGCTGTGTGTAGCTGCTGCTGCTGCTCCTGAGCGTTTGGAGGAAAATCTATCCACCTGAGGCCGGCTCTCTCCTCCCCAGGGGGAGAGTGGGTTCTCAGGCATGAGCGAGGGAAGCAAGCCCCAGGCTCCTGTTCCCAGCGGCAGGCCTTCAGGGGACAGGAGAAGCCAGCGTTTGGCCTGCATGGAGGACTCAGGGGTAAGAAGATCTGGCAGGAGTCGCAGTAATGTGGCTTCTGTCTCCCCTGAGTCTGAGGGTAGTAGGAAGAGCCGCAAGGCTGGATCCGCTAAGGAGGACCCGAATGCCAGCATGGGTGAGAGTGGCCCTTCCGGGGCCCAGCAAAAGCCGAGTGTTCACGGAGGTGAAGCAGATCTTGAGGAGGAAGGCTGGGGCGTACTGAGGGCCCGGGAGTCCATTTCCACCTACGGATCCCGGGTCATGAGCCACCTCCGTGAGTACGAAGACGCGACTAAGACCCTGAGGAGGCTCCGGGAGGAGCTGCGCGGCTTGAGGTCTTGTGTTGGAGTGGCCCCAAAGAGGAAGAAGCAGGGGCTGGAGAGCCAAATAAAGCAGCTACAAGCTGACATTGGCGAGATTGAGCAAAGGCGGACTGTACTCCGAGATAAAAGCGGCCCGTTTAAGGAAAAACTCCTAAACGAGGAACGTTTTCGGAAGATGGCGGAGGAGAAGGGGCAGATGGGGCAGCAGCCTGACAGCCAGGTGGAGAAGGAACCAGTCGTGCAGGAGGAGGATGATGATGATGACCAGCAAGATCCACCTGGCAGCCTGCAGGAGCAGATTCCGTACAGTGGGCCCCCTGCACGCCAAATAGCAAGGTCACCCAGCTGCGGCTCGGGGGATGAGTATGAGACCTGCAGCCCGGGAGGGGCCCTAGTGGAGGAGATCCAGCTCCTGGAGTCCCCAGTGCGTTTCCAGGACTTATGCTTTGGTGATGAGTTGCCACCGGAGACGCCTGGGGAAGGAAAGAAAAAGGCTAAGAAGACCAAGCTCCAGGAGCAGGTAAGATATGTATACACCCCCCTCCCTGGGACCCCCGGGTCGACCGCAGGGCCGGCTCACTGTATTAGCCCCTCTTCTCAGCCCAGCCCGTGTCCTGCAGTGGACTCGGTGCAGGAGAGAGGGGAGAGCGAGGTATCCGATATGGTGGTGAGCTCCGTCTCTGTTTGCAGTAACGGGGATGGAGCTGGTGCGACACCGGCTGAAAAGCCGGACAGGAAGGTTACTGCGGAGGATGAGAGAAAAATCTCTGGCGCTGGAGTTTGCTCCCTGATGGGAGGAGGGGGTGGCTCCACGCCACAGATGGCTGCAGGAGCTCCGATGGCTCCAACCGCTGATGACGCTGTTCCCTCGGGCCAGCAGAGGCATGAAGGAGCTGTCGGAGCTATGACGGTTACGCCTCCCAATGAAGGTCAAGAACTGAGGCCAAAGCCTTTGTTTTGTATTGGCGCTGCTGGTCCAGATGAGCGGCGCCATGAAAGAACAGATCAGCAGCGTTTGGATCAGCGGCGCCCGGTAATGGATCAGCGGCGCCCAAAAGTTGTAAATGGTAGTACTGAGGAAGCGGAGGGCAATGATAAAAGTGGGGTTGGGGCTGTGGTCTGTCTTTTGGGGGCAGCTCCGACCCCAGGGCCCAGTGATGCTGAGGTACCAATAATTACACCAAAACACACCGGTTCAGCCAGTATGAGTGAGGGAGCAGGTGGGGGGCAGAAAATTATTTTTAATAAAAATATGTCTGGGGGTTTGGATGGTGGAGTGAATGGTGTTAGGAGGGAAGGAAGGGAGGTCGCAGAATCTGTTGTAAGTAAGGCTGGTTTGGGGATGGAAGATATGGAAGTGGGTGGTGGAGGGTCTTTGGTAAGTGGGGAGGGTGTGGAACCTGGTCCGGTTGCCCCCCCGGCTGTGGCAGCCCCTGTGCGCAGTTTTGCTACTGTCACAGCCGGGGTGAGTAGGGGACCCTCCTTGTCCTCTGGCTCTGGGGACGGCGTTTTGCAGCGGCGTCTTCTGGAGGCTCTAAAGAGAGGGGAGAGCACAATCAATGTAGAGGGGAGGGAGGTTGATCTATCCTTTTGGATAGATAGGCATGGCCTCTCAGCCTTCCGAGAGCAAAGGAGCGGGGAGACCACGTGGTCCCTCCCGACAGCTGGGCAGGGTGCTCTCCGTAGGAATGTGGTCCGTCTGAGGTGGAGGGGCAGTGATACATGTCCTTCAAGATCAGAAGTTGTTGAGCTCCTTCTAAAGATGGGCTTCAAGGCGACAGACATCTACGCCTTGATACATCCCTATGGGACCCCTGAGTTCGATGTCAGCTTTGTTCGGCCGGAGGGACTTGAGCTCTTCTGGTCGAACTATGAGATGGCAAAGGACGAGCCCAGCTGGCGAGATTTTGCCGTCCAGGCAGTGTCTCGTCAGAACAATGTGAAGAGGGTGACCGTTCTAACCCGTAACGAGTCACTCTCGTGTATTGACATCATGACGTGGCTCGGCCGATATGGGGAGGTGGTGGAGGTTCCCAAGAAGAACAGGGATGAACATGGCATCTGGTCTGGGGCCTGGACGTTCATGGTAAAACTTAGGCTTTTAGGAAACACAGTTACTCACATACCATCTGCCACCTTCCTTGGAAGGGATCGCATCCAGATTTTCTACCAGGGTCAGCCGAAGCTCTGTCACAGATGCGGCAGCCCCACACACTTCAGTGCTAACTGCACTGTACAGAAGTGCGCGCTGTGTGGGGAGATTGGCCACCTCGCTGCATCATGTGCAGAGATTAGGTGTCACCTGTGTGGTGACTTAGGTCACCCATTCAGTCGCTGCCCTCATTCCTTTGCCAATGCGGTCAATGCCCCGGCGGGAGGAAGCCGTGAGGCCAATTCTACTGGGGCAGGGGCTGGCAGAAGTGAAGGAACAGAGGGGCCAGGGAAGAAAAGTAAGCAAAAGACGCCTGCCCAACTGAGGCGTCAGGAAAATCGCCGAAGGGAGAGGGAGATGGGTGAATCCCGGGAACCTCAGGCAACTGGGGAAGCTGGGATGACCCCTGATCTCACCCCTGAGACTGCTGCTACTGCTGAGGCCCAAAGGGACAGTGAGCTGGATGAGGAAATTAGGAGGATCCAGGAAGAGGAAGGTGCCATCTCCTCATTATCCCCCCATGACGGGGGAAGTGGGGGATGGCAAAAGCAGGGTAATAAACGTACAGGGAAAAAGGGAGATTTAAGATCTTCTCCCACCCGCCAGATGCCAAAGGAAGGTACAACCAACCCCCCTCTGATTAGTCTCTCAAACCGGTTCCAAGCCATTGGTGACACCTCCCCCTCCTCAGGGGAGGGAGCCGGTGGGGAGGTTTCGGGAGTCGCGGTGACACCTGGGCCTGCGGGGGACGCCGAGCCTCCTTCTACTGGGGAAAACATGTCCTCAGGGGTGGGGGCTGGCTTGGAGTCAGAGCACAAGGGCAGAGGTGAAATGGACACATCTGTTTGTTTGAAGAGGGGTAAGCCATCATCTGATGAAAAAGTTGGTGGGGGCAGTGGGAAAAGAAAGCCATCTAATTCAATCACCCATGATGGCGGCACTCACTCCGTTGACGCTGGCGTCCATTAATGTCGCCAGCATTAAGTCAGATACGGCTAGATTTGCGGCCTTTGATTTTTTCAGCCGGGTTGAAGCTGACATTTTGTTTTTGCAGGAGACCAGGCTGCCAGATTTGGCATCTGTATTTAAAGCTAAAAGGGAGTGGCGACGCGGATCCTCCTACTGGTCTCTTGCGGCCGAGCCGTATAGCGGGGTGGCAGTCCTTTTTACTGCACCGGTAGAATGCCGACGGGTTATTGAATTAGAAATGGGGAGGTGCCTGATCCTGGATGTCCTCATGAGGGGACAAGAACTTCGTCTAATTAACATCTATGGTCCCCAGTCCAAGTGGGACCGTAAGTGTCTCTTCATGAGGATCAAGCCCTATCTTTTTACAAGTCGGCAGGTGGTCTTTGGAGGGGACTTCAATACTGTCACGAGGCCCCAGGATAGGGGAGGTTCCAGGGACAAGCTGACTTACGACAGCATTGCGCTTAATAAAATAGCTAGTGAGGCTCGTCTGGTGGATGTCCACATCCGGCACACCCCAGGCCACCCGGGGTTCACCTATCATAGGGCTAGTTGTAGGTCTAGAATAGACAGGTTTTATTTAAAGGAGGAAGCCGTCTCTTCAGCCGTGTCCGCTGTGGAGGTGGAGTTCTCCGACCACTGTATGATTTTGTTTTCTCTGAATGTTGCAGAGACCCCCCGAATGGGAAGGGGCTACTGGAGGCTCAATTCGTCTCTCTTGGAAGAAGCGGAGATAAGACAGTCCTTTGAGGATTTCGTTCAGAGCCAGGTACCATTGCTGGATCTCTGCAGCAGTAAGTCTGAGTGGTGGGAGATCTTCAAGGAAAGGGTGGGGAGATTCTTCCGCCAGCTCTCGAGCCTCAGGAGTCTGAGTAAGTATCGCCTGTATCAGGGCCTGAGGAGGAAACTCGAACGTCTTGTCTCGACTGGGGGTAGCCGTGAGGAGATCTCCAGAGTGAAGTCTTTGCTTATGAGGTGTCAGTACGATAGGCACGCATCTTTGGTTTTTGAGAGGGATTACGGGAAATACCGCTCGCCCTGACCCTTACAAAAACTGCAGGATGTCAGTGAGTAGTAAGATTGTGTCAGGACTGATTGATAGTACGGGTTCTCTGAGAAGGTCCAGATCAGGGATCCTGGAGGTTGTCAGATCCTTTTACTCACATCTCATGGCAAGGAGGGATCTTGATCGTGATAAGATATCGGCTTTCCTGACTGAAACTGTCCCTGAACCAGGGGTAGACCCCTCTCTTGACGGTTTGACGGAAATGATCAGTGAAGAGGAAGTCAGTCTGGTGATTGAGGGGCTTGCTCCCAAAAAATCACCTGGTCCGGATGGCTTAACATCTGAGTTTTACAAGACCTTTAAGGACACCTTAGTTCCCCTCTTGACTGAGGTATTAAATGAGTGTCTCTCCTCGGGTACTCTACCAAAGTCAATGAGGAGGTCGGCCCTGATCATCCTGTCAAAGGGTAAAGATCCTTTCCACATTGAGAATTGGCGTCCCATAGCGCTCCTCGGTGTGGACAGAAAGATTTTGGCAAAGGTGCTATTTAATCGGCTGGTGAAGTTTGCACCCCAGCTCCTTTCTGGGGCCCAGCATTGCTCTGTTCCCGGCCACAGTACTTTTAGTGCTGTGCTCAGTGTCCGGGAGGCCGTGGAGCAGGGCAGGGCAGGTCACTGGAAGGGGTACATGCTGTCCTTGGATCAGGCAAAAGCATTTGATCGTGTTAACCACGAGTACCTCTGGTCTGTCCTTCTGAGATATGGCCTGCCCGGGGGGTTTGTTGATTGGCTTAAGACCTTGTATGCAGGGGCAGAGAGTTTCCCGCTTGTGAATGGTTGGATTGGGCGTCCTTTTAAGGTGGGATCTGGGGTTCGCCAGGGTTGTCCTCTGAGCCCGCTTTTGTACGTGTTCGCGATCGATCCCTTCCTTAGAGGGGTTGATCGTGGGCCGTTGGCGGGCATCGGGATGGACCGGGCGGCTCCGGAGACTACACTGAGGGTGGTGGCGTATGCTGATGACGTAACTATCTTTGTGTCTTCGAGAGGGGAGGCAGAGTGGGTACTGTCTGAGGTAGAGCGCTACTCAGAGTCATCTGGGTCCAAGATCAACCGAGATAAGTGTGAGAGTCTCTGGCTGGGAGGTGGAGATCCTGGTTTTGATCTCCCGGACACCCTTCCAGAGCCCCAGGAATCTACAAAAGTCCTCGGCATTGAATTTGGCCAGGGGGATTACCCCCATCAAAATTGGGATAGTAGGCTTAAGATTGCCGCTCAGAAGGTGGACCAGTGGAAGGGTTGGTCTTTAACCCTCAGGGAAAGGGTGAACATTATCAAAACCTACCTGATCCCTTTGCTGTTATATCTGGGCAGTGTGTGCGTCTTGCCGGAACCTTTCTGGACTCGGGTCTACAGTCTGTTCTTCCAGATGTTATGGGGAAACAGACTGAACCTTGTCAAGAGGGAGGTTACTTACCGTACGAGGAGACTAGGAGGGTTGGGTATGGTCAACCCTGTGGTGTTCCTGGTGAACACCTTTATTAAGATTAATCTCTCGAACCTCTGGCAAGAGAGGGCTCCTCTGTGGGTAGCCTCCTGTCGGGGATGGTTTCGGCCTTTCTTCCAGGAATGGGAGACAGGGGGGCAAGTGAAGGATCTCCGCACACCACATGGGCATCTCCCGGCTTATGCTGCCCTGGTTCTGAAGGTATTACGTCGGTGGGGTCTGGGGATGTGGGAAATCAGGACTCAGTCAAGGAGACTCCTTGACCAGAGGGTTCTGTTGACCCATTTCCAGAAACCTCTGGCCCTCAGGGACTGCCCAGGTCGGGATCTGAGGGTTGGGTTACGGCTTTTAAATTCCAATAGGATCCCCTTGAAGTTCTTTGACTTGACTTGGCGCTGCTTCTATGGGAAACTGTGTGTGAGGGACAATCTGAAGTGTAGGAGCTCTGAGGACAGGGGGTGTCCCCGTGAGGAGTGCGGTGGTGTGCTGGAAAGCATGGACCACTTCCTGCTTCATTGTCCCTTTAACACAGAGGTTTACACCAGGGTGGGGACCTCCATTGGCTGGCCTAGGCTGGTCACTCTCTCCTATGCGGAATGGGCCTATGGAGCATTCAGACACCTGGGTGGTAGGGACCTTTGCACTTTATTCCTAGTCAGCTCAGTGGTCAGGTACTACACGTGGCATGCACGGTGTTTAGTTTCGACGCAACGCAAAATCCTCCCCGAGGATGAGGTGGTTAGGAACATTCTCGGAGACCTGGTGAAGGTGCGCTCTCTGGAGTACGAGAGGTTGGGGGCGGGTAGAGCCTCTCTCCTCTGGAGGGGTTTTGCCTTTAGGGTACCCTAGCCTGTTGTCTCCCCTCCCGGTGGTGGGCTGAAGCTGACACTGTAGATTTTTGTTTTGTTTTGGTGGCTGTATGAGGACATAGGGCTTGCAGGCGCCAAACTTGGGCTTTAATGGGTTGTGTGTGGCTGAAAAGCCTCACGGTGGGTGGTGAGGTTAAGGTCTACTATGTAATGTACTATGTAATGTAGTTTATATGTCTTTATGTCTATATATATATTTGTATATTTGTATAGGTTGAGTTGTCGGGTGTAGTGTTAGGTTGGGTGGTGGGTAAATGGGGGGAGGGTTCCATGGAACATTGGGGACTTTGGGACATATAAGAAAATCCTGGGCTGGTTCATGGACGTCTATTATCATGTACTGGGGGCATGGGATGCGGGACCAGCTCAGGGACCCAAAAAAAAAAAAAAAATAAAAAAAAAAAATATATATATATATAATATAAAAAAAAAAAAAAAATTGTGTGTTGCATTGGGGTGGTGGTGGGTGGGCTTTTTGTAAGTTTAACTTCTGTATTTGTTAAGTGTAGGTAGGTGCAACCGGATCAGGAAGGTTAGTACATGTACATAGATATTGTAAATATTGTACATAGCTGGTGTTCTGTGGCGAGTGGGCTGGACCGGTGCTGTCTGCGCCGCGCTGAGGAGCATCATGTCCTGTATGGTTGGTTTGGTCTCTGTTTTATATATTTATTTATCTGTTTGTTTTAAAATTTTAATAAAAGAAATACAGGATGTAACTCAGGATCAGTACAGGATAAGTAATGTAATGTATGTACACAGTGAGTACTCCAGCAGAATAGTGAGTGCAGCTCTGGAGTATAATACAGGATGTAACTCAGGATTAGTACAGCGTTAGTAATGTATGTATACAGTGACTCCACCAGCAGAATAGTGAGTGCAGCTCTGGAGTATAATACAGGATATAACTCAGGATCAGTACAGGATAAGTAATGTATGTACACAGTGACTGCACCAGCAGAATAGTGAGTGCAGCTCTGGAGTATAATACAGGATGTAACTCAGGATTAGTACAGCGTTAGTAATGTATGTATACAGTGACTCCACCAGCAGAATAGTGAGTGCAGCTCTGGAGTATAATACAGGATGTAACTCAGGATCAGTAAAGGATAAGTAATGTATGTACACAGTGAGTACTCCAGCAGAATAGTGAGTGCAGCTCTGGAGTATAATACAGGATGTAACTCAGGATCAGTACAGGATAAGTAATGTAATGTATGTACACAGTGACTCCATCAGCAGAATAGTGAGTGCAGCTCTGGAGTATAATACAGGATGTAACTCAGGATCAGTACAGGATAAGTAATGTAATGTATGTACACAGTGACTGCCACCAGCAGAATAGTGAGTGCAGCTCTGGGGTATAATACAGGATGTAACTCAGGATTAGTATATCGTTAGTAATGTATGTACACAGTGACTGCACCAGCAGAATAGTGAGTGCAGCTCTGGAGTATAATACAGGATGTAACTCAGGATCAGTACAGGATAAGTAATGTATGTACACAGTGACTGCACCAGCAGAATAGTGAGTGCAGCTCTGGAGTATAATACAGGATGTAACTCAGGATCAGTACAGGATAAGTAATGTATGTACACAGTGAGTACTCCAGCAGAATAGTGAGTGCAGCTCTGGAGTATAATACAGGATGTAACTCAGGATCAGTACAGGATAAGTAATGTAATGTATGTACACAGTGACTCCATCAGCAGAATAGTGAGTGCAGCTCTGGAGTATAATACAGGATGTAACTCAGGATCAGTACAGGATAAGTAATGTAATGTATGTACACAGTGACTCCACCAGCAGAATAGTGAGTGCAGCTCTGGGAGTATAATACAGGATGTAACTCAGGATCAGTATCAGGATAGTAATGTATGTACACAGTGACTGCACCAGCAGAATAGTGAGTGCAGCTCTGGAGTATAATACAGGATGTAACTCAGGATCAGTACAGGATAAGTAATGTATGTACACAGTGACTGCACCAGCAGAATAGTGAGTGCAGCTCTGGAGTATAATACAGGATGTAACTCAGGATCAGTACAGGATAAGTAATGTATGTACACAGTGACTGCACCAGCAGAATAGTGAGTGCAGCTCTGGAGTATAATACAGGATGTAACTCAGGATCAGTACAGGATAAGTAATGTATGTACTACAGTGACTCCACCAGCAGAATAGTGAGTGCAGCTCTGGAGTATAATACAGGATGTAACTCAGGATCAGTAAAGGATAAGTAATGTATGTACACAGTGAGTACTCCAGCAGAATAGTGAGTGCAGCTCTGGAGTATAATACAGGATGTAACTCAGGATCAGTACAGGATAAGTAATGTAATGTATGTACACAGTGACTCCATCAGCAGAATAGTGAGTGCAGCTCTGGAGTATAATACAGGATGTAACTCAGGATCAGTACAGGATAAGTAATGTAATGTATGTACACAGTGACTCCACCAGCAGAATAGTGAGTGCAGCTCTGGGGTATAATACAGGATGTAACTCAGGATTAGTATATCGTTAGTAATGTATGTACACAGTGACTGCACCAGCAGAATAGTGAGTGCAGCTCTGGAGTATAATACAGGATGTAACTCAGGATCAGTACAGGATAAGTAATGTATGTACACAGTGACTGCACCAGCAGAATAGTGAGTGCAGCTCTGGAGTATAATACAGGATGTAACTCAGGATCAGTACAGGATAAGTAATGTATGTACACAGTGACTGCACCAGCAGAATAGTGAGTGCAGCTCTGGAGTATAATACAGGATGTAACTCAGGATCAGTACAGGATAAGTAATGTATGTACACAGTGACTGCACCAGCAGAATAGTGAGTGCAGCTCTGGAGTATAATACAGGATGTAACTCAGGATCAGTACAGGATAAGTAATGTATGTACACAGTGACTGCACCAGCAGAATAGTGAGTGCAGCTCTGGGGTATAATACAGGATGTAACTCAGAATCAGTACAGGATAAGTAATGTAATGTACACAGTGACTGCACCAGCAGAATAGTGAGTGCAGCTCTGGAGTATAATACAGGATGTAACTCAGGATCAGTACAGGATAAGTAATGTATGTACACAGTGACTGCACCAGCAGAATAGTGAGTGCAGCTCTGGGGTATAATACAGGATGTAACTCAGGATTAGTATATCGTTAGTAATGTATGTACACAGTGACTCCACCAGCAGAATAGTGAGTGCAGCTCTGGGGTATAATACAGGATGTAACTCAGGATTAGTATATCGTTAGTAATGTATGTACACAGTGACTGCACCAGCAGAATAGTGAGTGCAGCTCTGGAGTATAATACAGGATGTAACTCAGGATCAGTACAGGATAAGTAATGTATGTACACAGTGACTGCACCAGCAGAATAGTGAGTGCAGCTCTGGAATATAATACAGGATGTAACTCAGGATCAGTACAGGATAAGTAATGTATGTACACAGTGAGTACTCCAGCAGAATAGTGAGTGCAGCTCTGGAATATAATACAGGATGTAACTCAGGATCAGTACAGGATAAGTAATGTATGTACACAGTGACTGCACCAGCAGAATAGTGAGTGCAGCTCTGGAGTATAATACAGGATGTAACTCAGGATCAGTACAGGATAAGTAATGTATGTACACAGTGACTGCACCAGCAGAATAGTGAGTGCAGCTCTGGAGTATAATACAGGATGTAACTCAGGATCAGTACAGGATAAGTAATGTATGTACACAGTGACTGCACCAGCAGAATAGTGAGTGCAGCTCTGGAGTATAATACAGGATGTAACTCAGGATCAGTACAGGATAAGTAATGTATGTACACAGTGACTGCACCAGCAGAATAGTGAGTGCAGCTCTGGAGTATAATACAGGATGTAACTCAGGATCAGTACAGGATAAGTAATGTATGTACACAGTGACTGCACCAGCAGAATAGTGAGTGCAGCTCTGGGGTATAATACAGGATGTAACTCAGAATCAGTACAGGATAAGTAATGTAATGTACACAGTGACTGCACCAGCAGAATAGTGAGTGCAGCTCTGGAGTATAATACAGGATGTAACTCAGGATCAGTACAGGATAAGTAATGTATGTACACAGTGACTGCACCAGCAGAATAGTGAGTGCAGCTCTGGGTATAATACAGGATGTAACTCAGGATTAGTATATCGTTAGTAATGTATGTACACAGTGACTCCACCAGCAGAATAGTGAGTGCAGCTCTGGGGTATAATACAGGATGTAGCTCAGGATTAGTATATCGTTAGTAATGTATGTACACAGTGACTGCACCAGCAGAATAGTGAGTGCAGCTCTGGAGTATAATACAGGATGTAACTCAGGATCAGTACAGGATAAGTAATGTATGTACACAGTGACTGCACCAGCAGAATAGTGAGTGCAGCTCTGGAATATAATACAGGATGTAACTCAGGATCAGTACAGGATAAGTAATGTATGTACACAGTGAGTACTCCAGCAGAATAGTGAGTGCAGCTCTGGAATATAATACAGGATGTAACTCAGGATCAGTACAGGATAAGTAATGTATGTACACAGTGACTGCACCAGCAGAATAGTGAGTGCAGCTCTGGAGTATAATACAGGATGTAACTCAGGATCAGTACAGGATAAGTAATGTATGTACACAGTGACTGCACCAGCAGAATAGTGAGTGCAGCTCTGGAGTATAATACAGGATGTAACTCAGGATCAGTACAGGATAAGTAATGTATGTACACAGTGAGTACTCCAGCAGAATAGTGAGTGCATTATAGTATGAATGTGTGGTCAGGAGTTGTAGTATAAAAGAAGCCATGTAACATTCTCGCTGCTACAGACTAACTTCATTCCTTTGAAAGATTGAATGCTTTTCTTCAGATTCAGATAATTAATCTAAATAAATATTTCATGAATAGATTTTGTTTTCCTATTATTTGTCTTATTAGTTATGGGACTGAATCATCACAACAGTGTCAGACATATTAAGTAAAGCGAGGCTTAATTTGGGTAATTAGCATGCGCTGGCTATACCATAGAGACCCCTGAAATGTTCTGCCTATTTTATTGTTTTCATTGTTTGTGAAATGAGCCATCAGGCATTTTGCCCGGCTGCGGCATCTGAATATCTTGTTTCGCTGCCATGGTATTTACAGGGAAACGGAGCTCGTTAGAAATGACTTTCGCCAATTCCACTGTCAACCTTCATAATGAGCCGAATGCAGATAATCATCACGTTCCGCCAATCATTATTAAGAATGCAGTGTAAATAAATCCAAAAAATAAAATACAACCGATACAAGGCAATGGAGAAGTCAACATGGCGGAACACAAAAGATATGACTGAAAGAATATGAAATCTGGGACCCAACAGATGATCACAGAGATGGAGAGAGTCCTGTAGATGGGTAGAGCCTGGGATGGAAGTCAGACAATTAGGATTACAGGAAGGGTGCTCAGCTTCACTACAAGACCCATCTCATGGGCCATTTTTCTTCTAGTCTTAGGGCTCGTGCACACAACTGTATGTATTTTGCGGTTCGCAAAAAAAAACGGATCCGCAAAATATAAGGATGACTTCCGTGTGCATTCCGTATTTTGCAGAACGGAACATCCGGCCCCTAATAGAACAGTCCTATCCTTGTCCGTAATGCGGACAATAATAGGACATGTTCTCTTTTTTTGCAGAACGGACATACAAAGAAAAACGTAATGCAGATGGAGTAAAGACTACTTTAACATTAGCGTTTTTTTACGGCTCCATCGTGGATCACATTACAATAATACAACCGCATGTATCCGTCATGAACACCATTGAAAGTCAATTGGGGACGGATCAGTTTTCTATTGTGTCAGAGAAAGCGGATCCATCCCCATTGACTTACATTGTGTCAGGACGGACGTCTTGCTCCGCACCACATTGCGGACAGAAAAACGCTGCTTGCAGCGTTTTTCATTCCGCAATGGGGACGCAACCAAACGGAACAGAATGCATTTTGGTGCTTTCCGTTTCGTTCAGTTCAGTTTTGTCCCTATTGACAATGAATGGGGACAAAACTGAAGCGTTTTCTTCCGCTATTAAGTTCCTATGACAAAGCTCAAAAGCGGAATGTAGCCTAACTTCAGTTTTTTTGGCGGACCCATTGAAATGAATGGTTCTGCATACGGTCTGCAAAAAAATAAATTTGAATGGACACGGAAAGAAAATGCATTTAAGTGCATGAGCCCTTAGACATAACCTTCAAGAGGCATTTAAAGGGCAATACCTCCTTACTGTGCAGCACAGGTCCACCAACTTTCATTCCAAATTCTGATGGCTGCTATCATTTGGAATGTGTCAATGCTGTCCTTAAAGGTGTTCTCTTACTTTATCAAATGACATTTATTATGTAGAAAAAGTTAATACAAGACATTTACTAATGTATTGTGATTGTCCATATTGCCTCCTTTGCTGGCTGGATTCATTTTTCCACCACATTATACAGTCGTGGCCAACAGTTTTGAGAATTACATAAATATTGGAAATTGGAAAAGTTGCTGCTTAAGTTTATATAATAGCAATTTGCATATACTCCAGAATGTTATGAAGAGTGACCAGATGAATTGCATAGTCCTTCTTTGCCATGAAAATTAACTTAATCCCAAAAAAACCTTTCCACTGCATTTCATTGCTGTCATTAAAGGACCTGCTGAGATCATTTCAGTAATCGTCTTGTTAACTCAGGTTGATTGGGTTAAAATGGCAAACTTGACCTGTTAAAAGGAGGGTGATGCTTGAAATCATTGTTCTTCCATTGTTAACCATGGTGACCTGCAAAGAAACGCGTGCAGCCATCATTGCGTTGCATAAAAATGGCTTCACAGGCAAGGATATTGTGGCTACTAAGATTGCACCTCAATCAACAATTTATAGGATCATCAAGAACTTCAAGGAAAGAGGTTCAATTCTTGTTAAGAAGGGTTCAGGGCGTCCAAGAAAGTCCAGCAAGCGCCAGGATCGTCTCCTAAAGAGGATTCAGCTGCGGGATCGGAGTGCCACCAGTGCAGAGCTTGCTCAGGAATGGCAGCAGGCAGGTGTGAGCGCATCTGCACGCACAGTGAGGCCAAGACTTTTGTAAGATGGCCTGGTGTCAAGAAGGGCAGCAAAGAAGCCACTTCTGTCCAAGAAAACATCAGGAACAGATTGATCTTCTGCAGAAAATATGGTGAATGGACTGCTGAGGACCCATCCTTAGAATAGGGCATCAGTATCATTATCGGTGGAGGTCCGGGCACCTGGGCCATCAACTGTTTGAGGAGGCTGTGGCCTCCTTGCAGCTTACCAAGTACTGAATTCTCATAATGCACTATGTTGGGGATGCAACAGCATGTCCTATATATAGTATTGTGTATTAATATCATTTGACCAGTAGATGGCGCTGTACACTAAGGTTACCAGTTGTGCAGATCTGTAAAACTTGTTGGTTTCTCGCTTCATAACCAAGATGGCTGCTGTTACCAAGTTCTGCCTCATCACAAGCTACTAGTGTCTTCTCTAATACATCACCAACAGGTTATGGGCCCAGCTCCAGACACTAGAAAGAGGAAAACTACAAGCAAGTAAGTGCTGCATCTACCATCCTACCAAATCCTGAGTGAGGAAACAAGAGCTGCGTCCAATTCACTGAAAGATGGCGAGTGCTTCAGATACAGTGAGGAACAGAAGTTCTTCCACTTAGAAATCATGGAGGGGTCTGAACTTCACATTGTAGGTGCATTCCCATTCTGAGAGACAGCAAATAGTGGCCAATAGGATAGAGAAAGTCGCTCATAGCGTAAGTATGTTCAGCAAATCAAATTTCTACTGTAAGAAGTGGTTTGCTCAACTATTGTGGTTGCACCAATTGGGTGCAACCACAATGAAGGCCAAGTGAAGAAAATCAACGGTTGGTGCAGCCTAGATTCGTCCGATCACCTTGGGCAGGAGCCACCCCACCACTCGGGTAACGGTAGGAAAGTAGAAACGCTGAACTTTACGTCGAGTGTATGGACCGTAGAGGGCGCACTAACACAATCAGTCGTAAGCAGTATTTAAGTTCAAGAAGTTTTTCAGTTTATTCAAGGACAACGCAACGCGTTTCGGGGTGCTGGAGACCCCTTTATCAAGTATATATATATAAATGGGACTCTTGTCTATATATTTTTATTTAATTTTTTTACTTATCACTATATTTTTGTCACACATTTCTATTTATTCATATGTCCACACATATCGTGTTGTATATTCTACATATGTGTCTTTTTATCAACCCTTCTTTTAGACTCATATGATTTTTAAAGAATGTCTTTGTCTTGCACTGCTGAACAGAAGTATTTGAACACCTGAGAAACAGCAAGAACTCTGGCTCTCAAAGACCAGTTACTGTCCACCTTTACTCCACTCATTAATCTAATTTAGTAGCACCTGTAGGCAGGGCCGTCTTTACCAAAGGGCAAAAGGGGCAGCTGCCCCGGGTGTCAAGCTGTCAGCTACAAAGGCATCGTACTGTGTTAAAGTTGTTAAAGATCTAGGACCTTAGATGACATCATCACTATGTGACCAGTAACCTAGCAATTACTGGTCACATGGCTATGAGGTCATCACAGGTCCTGTGGAGTGTTGCAGAAGTTAACTGTGAAGCTTTTTGTGTGAAGATTACATCAGAAAAAGGTGACACTCAGGGGCTGTTATGTTAATATACTGTAAACTACTGTATAGTGGGGTGCTGTATACTGTGTGGGACTGTATACTGTGGGGGTTCTGTATACTGTGTGGGACTGTATACTGTGGGGGGCTGTATACTGTGTGGGACTGTATACTGTGTGGGGGCTGTATACTGTGTGGTGGGCTGTATACAGTGTGGTGGGCTGTATACTGTGTGGGACTGTATACTGTGTGGGGCTGTATACTGTGTGGTGGGCTGTATACTGTGGGGGGCTGTATACTGTGGGGGACTGTATACTGTGTGGGACTGTATACTGTGTGGGGCTGTATACTGTGTGGTGGGCTGTATACTGTGTGGGTCTGTATACTGTGTGGGGGCTGTATACTGTGTGGTGGGCTGTATACTGTGTGGGACTGTATACTGTGTGGGACTGTATACTGTGTGGTGGGCTGTATACTGTGGGGGGCTGTATACTGTGTGGGACTGTATACTGTGTGGGGGCTGTATACTGTGTGGTGGGCTGTATACTGTGTGGGACTGTATACTGTGTGGGACTGTATACTGTGTGGTGGGCTGTATACTGTGGGGGGCTGTATACTGTGTGGGACTGTATACTGTGTGGGGGCTGTATACTGTGGGGGGCTGTATACTGTGGGGGGCTGTATACTGTGTGGGGCTGTATACTGTGTGGGGGCTGTATACTGTGTGGGGGGCTGTATACTGTGTGGGGCTGTATACTGTGTGGGGGCTGTATACTGTGTGGTGGGCTGTATACTGTGTGGGGGCCTGTATACTGTGTGGGGGCCTGTATACTGTGGGGGGGGGCCTGTATAGTGTGGGGGCCTGTATATTGTGGGGGGCTGTATAGTGGGTGGGGGGCTGTATAGTGGGGGGGCCTGTATAGTGGAGGGGCTATACTGCTGTACTGTATACTGTGGGGGTCTGTATAATGTATACTGAGGGAGCGGTATAGTGTGGAGTGCTATACTGCTGTACTGTATTGTGTGGGGGGGCTGTATCGTGTATAGTTTGGGGTGCTGTATACAGTGAGGTGTTGTATACTGTGAGGTGTTGTATACTGTGGGCTGCAATACTGCTCTACTATATACTGTGGGGTACTGTATACTATAGGGTGCTATACTGCATACTGTGGGGTGCTGGGATGCACTGTAACACCAGGGTGAGCCGAGCCCTGGTCTCCTTCCTGCAGAGCGGTGCCCACTTCCAGCCTGAGCCCAGCTGCCCAGAGCACTGATCCTGAGCCGCTGGAGTCTTCAGAACTGGAAGTATTTACAGTCATTCACTGTACTCTACCAGATTTGTGGATTTTTTGTGTGTGTTGTGGTGGATCCAGGGGGCTCAAGTAAATTTTTGCCCAGGGTCCAATCAATATTAAAACGGCCCTGCCTGTAGGAGCTAAAGATCCCTGTCCACCCCACAGTCACCCTGTGGTCCAATAAAGACTATTGACAAGAAGCTCGACTGGACTGCTGTCATTCCGTGAGATCCTACAGGCTACCCAGGCACAGGAGGTTATTCGGAGGGTGTTTTGAGTTTATCCCATCCGATACCTCCTGGGTGAAGTGAGTCAAAATGGCTTTTACTTTGAATTTATGTTATGACATTATCCAATTGACCTCTAATTGAGTCTTTTAACGTATGTGCCAGTAATTTTAATACATATGTAAAAAGGAAAAAATTTCTTGAAGACACTAACCCACTAAGGGTTATATTTTATATACACTTTTCATTCGAGGGATGGTGGCGCCCCCCAAAGGGGTACAAAAATATATTTTGTTCTATCCCTTCTGTCTACACCCCACAGTCAGTCAGACGCCAACTACTACCATGGGCAAGACCAAAGAGCTGTCAAAAGACACCAGAGACAAAATTGTGGACCTCCACAAGGCTGGAAAGGGCTATGGGGCAATTGCCAAGCAGCTTGGTTAAAATAGATTAACTGATGGAGCAATTGTTAGAAAATGGAAGAGGCTAAAGACGACTGTCAGTCTCCCTCGGACTGGGGCTCCATGCAAGATCTCACCTCGTGGGGTATCACTGATGATAAGAAAGGTGAGGAATCAGCCCAGAACTACAAGGGAGGAGCTGGTCAATGACATGAAGAGAGCTGTGGCCACAGTTTCAGAGGTCACTGTCTGTAGAACAGTACGCCGTCATGGTTTCAAATCATGCATTGCACGGAAGGTTCCGCTGCTCCAGTCATCACATGTCCAGGCCAGTCTGAAGTTTGCCAATGACCATCTGGATGATCCAGAGGAGGAATGGGAGAAAGTCATGTGGTCAGATGAGACCAAAGTAGAACTTTTTTGTCTAAACTTCACTCGTTGTGTTTGGAGGAAAAAGAAGGATGAGTTGCATCCCAAGAACACCATCCCTACTGTGAAGCATGGGGGGGTAACATCATGCTTTGGGGGTGCTTTTCTGCGAAGGGGACAGGACGGCTGCACTGTATTAAGGAGAGGATGAATGGGGCCATTTATGGTGAGATTTTGAGCAACAACCTCCTTCCCTCAGTCAGAGCATTGACGATGGGTCGTGGCTGGGTCTTCCAACATGACAACGACCCAAAGCACACAGCCAGGATAACCGAGGAGCGGCTCCGTAAGAAGCATATCAAGGTTCTGGAGCGGCCTAGCCAGTCTCCAGACCTAAATCCAATAGAACATCTTTGGAGGGAGCTGAAATTCCGTGTTGCTCGGCGACAGCCCCGAAACCTGACAGATTTAGAGGAGATCTGTGTGGAGGAGTGGGTCAAAATCCCTGTTGCAGTGTGTGCAAACCTGGTCAAGAACTACAGGAAATGTTTGACTTCTGTAACTGCAAACAAAGGCTTCTGTACCAAATATCAACACTGGTTTTCTCAGGTGTTCAGATACTTCTGTTCAGCAGAGCAAGACAAATACATTCTTTAAAAATCATGCAATTTACAGGCTTTATCGTGGTTTCCAGCAGGTTTTAGACTTAACTGGCAGGAAAAAACAATCTCAGCCTGCTACATCTATAACTCTCTCAACTCTGCTATGCTGGCAGTATTAAATAGGAATCCTTTCCTTTGCTTTATGCTGTAACTTCAGAATACGCCCAGCAGGTTCGTGGTCCCCCTTCTTTCCCCGAGCATGGGTAACTGGAACTGTCTCTAACTAGCTAGTCTCCTCCCTTTAGAGGGCGAGAGAATGGGAATAATGTTCCATCCTCTGTAAAAGTAGCACTGCCGTGTTTGCTGCCACCTTGTGGTAAACCAGGTAATTACGTGAACATAACAAGTTACATAGGAAAAGATATGCACATTATGTAAGACCTGCAGTAAATACACATGATGACATCATATTAGCCTATACAGATAGTAGCGGGGTGCAAAAGTTGTAATGCCCCCTTGCAACTGGAGTCTATGATGTACAAAATACATTTGTGACATTTTGACAAGATTTAAAGGGTGGGATAAAGTTGAAGTGGGGAGCTGCCTTAAGACGATGCCTGTGGACGCAGGTTCCTTCATCTCAGGAGAGGGAGGGGTGACATTAATGCGGCGTCTTATTTTCGCTGCTCCGAGGAGCCATCGCTCACTATTGACCGTCTAGCTTTCCACCTCCTGCAGATGTGGTGTAAACTCTTCAGGGCAGCAGCTCATCGAGCCATCAAGTGCCTGCAGAGAAGCGTCATCATGGCCACGGGCGACTACTGACTCACCAACTCTTTCATCATCTGCGGGGCTCATCACACAGGGATTTCATGACACCTTCAGCTTCCAACTGTTCTGTCTACAAAGTGAGAAAAAAACTAAAAAGTATGACAATTTTACAAGAAATTTCGTGCCCTGTGGTGGCCTGACCAGCAGAGAAGCGGATGGCGAACGTCCATAATATATAACGCGCACTTCTCGGTAATTTCCATTCTTAAAGCGGTCCTCTCACTTCAGCAAGTGGCATTTATCATGTAGAGCAAGTTAATACAAGGCACTTACTAATGTATTGTGATTGTCTATATTGCCTCCTTATTCATTTTTTCATCACAATATACACTGCTCGTTTCCCTGGTTACGACCACCCTGTAATCCAGAAACGGTGGTCGTGCTTGCACACTACAGGAAAAAGTGTCGGGCTCTTTGGTGGCCATGACCGGGGAGCGCACCTAGGCTGGTGCTTTTTCCTATAGTGTCCAAGCACGACCACTGCTGATGGATTACAGGGTGGTCATAACCATGGAAACAAGCAGTGTATAATGGGATGGAAAACTGTATAATAAATTCTATTTAGTGACGCAACCCCTTTAAGTTCTTCTTACTTGGTCCTTATTTCCCTTCCACTCGTAGGTTTATGTTGTACTCTAGTCACATCCAAAGCTGTATCTGAAAAGTTGCTGGTTTTCTCACATCTCTCTATTCTACTCTTAGGCCTCTTTCACACGAGCGTGTCCGGATAAGTTGCGGCAAACCCGCACGAGTAGTTACGCAATTGCAGTCCGTTTCGACTGCGATTGCATTCTGTTGTTCAGTTTTTATCGCGCGGGTGCAATGTGTTTTGCAAGCGCGTGATAAAAAACTGAATGTGGTACCCAGACCCGAACTTCTTCACAGAAGTTCAGGTTTGCGTTCAAGGTTGTGTAGATTGTATTATTTCCCCTTATAACATGGTTATAAGGGAAATAATAGCATTCCTAATACAGACTGCATAGTACAATAGGGCTGGAGGGGTTAAAAATTTTTTTTTAACTCGCCTTAATCCACTTGTTCGCGCAGCCCGGCATCTCTTCTGTCTTCTTTCTTCAGGACCTGGGTAAAGGACCTGTGGTAACGTCACTGCGCTCATCACATGGTCCATCACATGATCCATCCATGGTGATGGATCATGTGACGGATCATGTGATGGACCATGTGATGAGCGTATCGACATCATCAAAGGTCCTATTCCCCAAAGAAGAAGACAGAAGAGATGCCGGCTGCGCGAACAAGTGGATTAACCCCTTAGTGACCAAGCCTTTTTGGGCCTTTATGACCAAGCGTTTTTCTTCCTTTTTTCATGGTCTCGTTCCAAGAGCTATAACTTTTTTATTTTTTCGTCTATATAGCTTTATGAGGGCTTGTTTTTTACGGGACAAGTTGTAGTTTTTAATGGCACCATTTTGGGGTACACATAAATTTCTGATTAACTTTTATTAACTCTTTCTGGGAGGGAGATGGGGAAAAATAGCAATACTGCCACTGCGTTTTTACATTATAAATTTTACAGCGTTAATTTTTCGGTACAAATAACATAATATCTTTATTCTCTGGGTCAGTACGATTACAGTAATACTAAATACTTATAATTTTTTTTACGTTTTACTACTTTTTTTTTCCAGCCTAAGGCCCCTTAGTGACCGCCGTAAAAACACGTATGGGTGGTCACTAAGGGGTTCAGGTGAGTTACATTTTTATTTTATTTTTTTAACCCCTCCACCGCTATTTTACTATGCAGTCTGTATTCAGAATGCTATTATTTTCCCTTATAACCATTGTTATAAGGGAAAATAATAATGATCAGGTCCCCATCCCGATCGTCTCCTAGCAACCGTGCGTGAAAATCGCACCGCATCCGCACTTGCTTGCGGATGTTTGCGATTTTCACGCAACCCCATTTTTTTTCTATGAGCCTGCGCTGAGTGAAATACGCACAAAATGGAGCTTGCTGCAATTTTCACGCAATGCATAAGTGATGCGTGAAAATCACCGCTCATGTGAACAGCCCCATAGAAATTAATGGGTCCGGATTCAGTGCGGGTGCAATACGTTCACCTCACACCTTGCACCCGCGCGGAAAACTCGCCCGTGTGAAAGGGGCCTTAGGGTTAAGTTTTCTACTCTAGTGACACCTAAAGCTGCATCTGAAAAGTTACTGGTTTTCTCACATCCCTTTGCTTCCCCCTACTTGTTTCATATCTGTATGACGTACGCTCTGCTGCGGAGCATCGTGTAAGACGTAGTGTTTGCAGCACTCTCAACCTTCACTTATTTTCATTTTTTCCGCAGGGTGGCGCCCTCCGCTCCTTACCTTGGCCAAGAGGGGTGGGGGGAAGGCAGCTGAGCTATGGTGTCTGGGTAGCTCTTTTGGCCTACAACTCTTGCTATTCTTAATGTTGTGTCTCATGCTCCAGTCACAACCAAAGCTTCACTTGAAACTTTTGCAGATTTTATATTATCTCACATCTCGTTGCCGCCCCCTATTGGCTCAGTATCTATACAGAGCATGGCATATTGTGTGTGACGTGGTGTTTGCAGAAGTCTGACTTATTGTTATTTCTAAGCCCTCCACTCTAGTCACAACCACAGCTGGTCCAAAATATAGCCAGTTTCCCGCCATGCTGTATTACCTCACCTCTTCCTGCTGCATCTAGGTAAAGCTTACTCTGCTGTAGAGCATCATGCGAGGTAGTACTTGCACCAGCGAAAATCACCATTCTCCATGTGCATAAGCTCCATTTCACGCTTATTTTTGTACCTCATACTTCAGTCACATCCAAAGCTGCATTTAAATGTTTGCTGCATTACCTGATTTGCATTTGCTGCCCCCTGCTGATTACATGCTTTGCTACCCTATACTGTGGAAGAGGTAGAGCTCACACCATTCATTGCACAGTAGTGTGAAGAAATACCAGCAAATCTCCCACAATGCACTGCCGGCGAGCACCTCGCATTATAGGAGATAACATTCCACTTTTATACTGGAGGAACGTTGATAAAATGTGCGCATTTTTTGCACAATTTTCACTGATTCATAAACCAGTCTGCATCGCTGCGCCTTACTGCAACTTTAACCTTCTCCCCAAGACCGGTATTACAATCACTCGTGTCCGCGGCGTTCCTGCAGTACAGAATACGGCGGCCATTATCTTGTCTGTATTCCAGTGCGTTGTTGATGTTCCATTTTCCACTCTTATAATAAGGTAACTTTTTTTTTTGCACTTCTCAGAGACGGAGAATCCATAATTGGCGTGTTTCGAGCAGTAATGACTCTGAAGGCAGAGGAGGATCCCGGCCAGAGCTGTAAAGGGATTGTACAAAATGCAGCGTGAAGATCATGGAAACCACAAGGACGGGAAAATACAATCCTCTCAGAATGTTCCGTGTTGGACGCCTTCCTGGTATCATGGACTGTGAGAATACTCTGCTCTGGCAGCGCCACCTTATTATCGCTATTGTGGTAGCAGGAGGAACCTGGCGCAGTCCACCTGCAGGTCTTGGCCCATATGGCACAGTCCACACAGGGAGCTCGCTACATACAGATTATACAGTCACCACTAGGGGGAGCTCACTACATACAGATTATACAGCCACCACTAGAGGGAGCTCACTACATACAGATTATACAGTCACCACTAGGGGGAGCTCACTACATACAGATTATACAGCCACCACTAGAGGGAGCTCACTACATACAGATTATACAGTCACCACTAGGGGGAGCTCATTACAAACAGATGATGCAGCCACTACTAGAGGGAGCTCACTACATACAGATTGTACAGTCACTTCTAGGGGAAGTTTACTGCATAGAAATATACAGCCACCACTAGGGAGAGCTCACTAAATACAAAGTATACAGCCACCATTTGGGGAATTCACTACATACAGATTATACGAACACCACCAGAGGGAGCTCACTACATACAGATTATACAGCCACCACCAGAGGGAGCTCACTATATACAGATTATACAGCCACCACTAAAAGGAGCTCACTACATACAGATTATACAGTCACCACTAGAGGGAGCTCACTACATACAGATTATACAGCCACCACCAGAGGGAGCTCACTATATACAGATTATACAGTCACCACTAGAGGGAGCTCACTACATACAGATTATACAGCCACCACCAGAGGGAGCTCACTATATACAGATTATACAACCACCACTAGAGGGCGCTCACTACATACAGATTATACAGTCACCACAAAAGGGAGCTCATTACATACAGATTATACAGCCACCATTAGAGGGATCTCACTACATACAGATTATACAACCACCACTAGAGGGAGCTCACTACATACAGATTACACAGCCACCACCAGAGGGAGTTTACTAGATCCATATTGCACATACACCACTAGGGGGCGCTCACTACATACAGATTATAAAGCCACCACTAAGAGGAGCTCACTACATACAGATTATACAGCCACCACTAGAGGGAGCTCACTATATACAGATTATACAGCCACCACTAAGAGGAGCTCACTACATACAGATTATACAGTACCCACTAGAGGGAGCTCACTATATACAGATTATACAGCCACCACTAGGGGGAGCTCACTACATACAGATTATACAGCCACCACTAGAGGGAGCTCACTATATACAGCCACCACTAAGAGGAGCTCACTACATACAGATTATACAGCCACCACTAGAGGGAGCTCACTATATACAGATTATACAGCCACCACTAGGGGGAGCTCACTACATACAGATTATACAGCCACCACTAGAGGGAGCTCACTATATACAGCCACCACTAAGAGGAGCTCACTACATACAGATTATACAGCCACCACTAGAGGGAGCTCACTATATACAGATTATACAGCCACCACTAGGGGGAGCTCACTAAATACAGATTATACAGCCACCACTAGAGGGAGCTCACTATATACAGCCACCACTAAGAGGAGCTCACTACATACAGATTATACAGCCACCACTAGAGGGAGCTCACTATATACAGATTATACAGCCACCACAAAGAGGAGCTCATTACATACAGATTATACAGCCACCACTAGGGGGAGCTCACTACATACAGATTATACAGCCACCACTAGGGGGAGCTCACTACATACAGATTATACAGCCACCACTAGAGGGAGCTCACTACATACAGATTATACAGCCACCACTAGAGGGAGCTCACTACATACAGATTCTACAGCCACCACTAGGGGGAGCTCACTACATACAGATTATACAGCCACCACTAGAGGGAGCTCACTACATACAGATTATACAGCCACCACTAGGGGGAGCTCACTACATACAGATTATACAGCCACCACTAGAGGGAGCTCACTATATACAGCCACCACTAAGAGGAGCTCACTATATACAGATTATACAGCCACCACTAGAGGGAGCTCACTATATACAGATTATACAGCCACCACTAAGAGGAGCTCACTACATACAGATTATACAGCCACCACTAGGGGGAGCTCACTACATACAGATTATACAGTCACTACTAGAGGGAGCTCACTACATACAGATTATACAGTCACTACTAGAGGGAGCTCACTACATACAGATTATACAGTCACTACTAGAGGGAGCTCACTGCTTACAGATTATACAGTCACCACTAGAGGGAGCTCACTGCTTACAGATTATACAGCCAACACTAGAGGGAGCTCACTGCATACATACAACTGCCACTAGGGGAGCTCACTACTTACAGATTATACAAACACCACTAAGGGGATCTCATTACATACAGATTATACAGCACCCACCAACAGACTCTATGAAACCATGTACAGTGAGCTCCCCCCAGTGGTGGCCCGAATTTTACCAATTAACTGTATCCTTGTATTATACGGGATCTGGAAGCCTCTATGTTTTGTTTGTACTCCCCCAGCACTTTATCTGCATTTATAAGCAGGTGTACATTTTGACTCCTACGTTTGAAAAATCATAAAAAAGACAATACAGCAGAGTAAATATTCACATTGTCCTCCTTTACTCAATGATGCAAAGTCAATTATTTGACTTTCTAATTAGGTAATGTGTTTCCCTGATAGCACATATGGAATGAGCTGATAACAGGGAAGTAATTGCTGTTTGCGGAATATATATGGCAAATGGAGTGAAAATGAACACTGAGTACAATGTCTCTCCAAGGTACGGATTATGTAACTAACAACTTTTTTACTTTGGACTGAAGTTTCCCTTTAATATTAACCCATGAAAGGGTGGATAAAATCACCAAATTCAGTACAGTAACTCCTTGTTCATCAAAGAAAAAAAATGTATCTACTAATTTCATAGTGTCGGAGAGGTTTGGTAGATCTGGGGCGGATTTTAATCCCATTGCGGTGCCAATCATAAACAAAGTTTGCTACTATGTGAAAAAAAACACTGCTTGGAATGCGATACCCGACATACTGGGCAAAAATTTGGTGATGGATTCTCTCTAATAGCATGTGTCTGGGAAGAGATGGAGAGAGCTGAATGGAGGAGACCTCGAGATGGTGAAGGACCATGTGTCCTACTGAACGTAGCCTAGGACAATACCAAAAGGCACTGTTTTGTCCCATACAATCTGTAGCCGACTGTGAATCCAAACTCTTGGAATCACTGTCAGCACTTCTGCCTGATACTTGATGATATCTGGCTCCTGTAGCCCTGACCATTGGTCTGTCCACCTCAAGACCATGTGTTCCCATTGACCAGCTCTGGTCGGTCCACATCTATAGTGAGTTGGTGAAACTTGAAGGCCACGACTAGAACTAATGATAATGATCTCTGTTGGCTCTCGGGAAATGTTAATTGTCCTCTTCAGATTTTACTTGAGGGAATTAAAGTCCTCGAGTTCTTAAAGGGGTTATCTCACCTCAAACATTGGTGGTATATCATTGGTGGTCTCACCTCTGGGACATGCAACTATCTCTACAGTAGAACAAAGCTCCCAAAGATAACAAGAGTGCACTGCGCATGAGTGGCATCCCTCCATTCATTTCTATAGGAGCGCTGAAAATAGCTGAGTGCTGGCTCGGCTATTTCCGGCAGTTCCATAGAAGTGAATAGAGCGGTGGCCACGCTTGCGCAGTGTGCTCTCCATTCATTTTTACGAGACTTCTGAAAATGGCCGAGTGCGCTGCTTGCCTATTTTCAGCACTCCCACATAAACGAAGAGAGGGAGGCAGCGCATGCGCGGAGCAATCTACTGAACTATGGGTGCTCTGTTCTAGGGATAGGCGTGTGTCCCAGAGGTCCTATCTGACAATGGTGGTCAGGGGCGTTGCTAGGGTCTCAAAAGATCCGGGGCACAAGCCCCAATGAATATGTCCCCCCCCCCCCCGCACTATGCTGTGCTTGCTATACAGGGGCACTTACCTGTCACATCCAGGGCCTTCAGGGGACGTCTCCTCTCTGTCATCATCTTCTCCATTCGGTCTGGACAACTTCTCTCAGCCGCCTCGTCTCTGCAGAGTGTGACACACAGACATCTTAGCTTCCTCACATTCTATCATTATCCCCCAACTGGAGTCCCCACAGTGTTATCCTGCTGCTTGCTATACCAAAACCTCACCCCCCCCCCCCCCCAATACCCCCAAATACTATCCTAAAGAAACATTACTGCCCCCCATAGTAATTGTACTCCTCATAGTCCCACCAATAGTAATTCCCTTCTAGAATGCCCTTATTAGTAACACTGCCCCAACCGTGATAATGCTCCTCAACAATGCCCTCCCATATTAATAATACCCTCACAGAGCCCCCAGTAGAAATAAGGCCCCTATTGTTCCCCCAGTGGTAATAAAGCTCCCTACAGACCCCACAGTAGTAATAAGGCCCCCATAGTGCGCTTAGTAGAAATAAGGCGGATCTATAAGACCCTCCTATAGAGCCCCCAGTAGTAATAAGAACGCCTATAATGTCCCCTGGATCTGCAGTGCCCCCTGCAGTTATAATCCTCCCTCCACCATACAGTCCCATGTAAATAACATCACCTCCTCCCCAGCCGCCTCCAACACACAATCCCATGTAAACATCACCCCCTAAGGCTACTTTCACACTTGCGTTCGTGCGGATCTGTCCTGTACTTGTACAGGACGCATCCGCACCGATATAATACAAACGAATGCATCAGTTCAGGACCGATTCGTTTGTATTAGATTTTAATTTCTAAGTCCCAATACGGATCCGTCCTGACTTACATTAAAAGTCAATGGGGGACGGATCCGTTTACAATTGCACCATTTTGTGTCAATGCAAAGGGATCCGTCCCTATTGACTAAGTCAGGACGGATGCGTTTGGCTCCGCAAGGCCATGCGGACACAAAAAACGCTGCTTGCAGCATTTTGGGGTCCGCCTCCAAAATGAAACGGGGGACCGCACGGAGCCGAACGAATGCATTCTGAATGGATCCGCATCCATTCAGAATGCATTGGGGTTAAACTGATGCATTTGGGGCTGCTTGTGAGAGACCTGAAACGGATCTCACAAGCGGATCACCAAACGCAAGTGTGAACGTCACCCTAAACATTAAGTCCCATGTGCATAAACATCATTCCCCCCCCCCCACCATCCACTTTCAACATACAGTCCCATGTAAATAACATCCCTCCCTCCCCCAGCCACCTCAAGCACACAGTTCCATGTCAATAACATCCCTCCCTTCAGCCCTAAAATACATCCCAGTTAAATAACTACAACTCCCAGCATTTCTCTGCCTCTCCCTTCACTTACCTCTCCTGTACAGACATCACCATTAGGCTCCTTCTCCTCTTGACTCCGGTCCAATCCTGCACTGGGAAGAGGCGAATGACCTTTGGTGACATCACAGGTCATGTGATCAGCAAAACAGGCTGTGAAAGGATGACCTGGATGGTGACATCATCCAGGTCATCCTATCACAGCCTGTTTTGCTGATCACATGGCCTGTGATATCACCAAAGGTCCTTCGCCTCTTCCCAGTGTAAGATTCAATTGTATTTGCCGTTCTGTGTACGGCAATACAGTTGTATCTAGCAGGCAGGCAGGCAGGACATTCGGGGCATGGAACAAAACATCCGGGGCCCAGGCCCCGAATGTTTTAACCTAGCGACGCCCCTGATGGTGGTATATCCTAGCGATATGCCACCAATGTTTGAAGTGAGACAACCCCTTTAGGGAGGAGAGGACCGTCTGTTACTTCCCAGGTACTGGGAGACCCTGGATCTGGGACGGCACACGGGGCCTGGGAGGATTCCATCTCTAATGCTGCTTTGGTGTTCCTATCCCAATAGTCACCAAGTGCCAGCACTCCAGCTGTTGTGAAACTACAACTCCCAGCATGCGGCCTTGCTCAACTATTCTCCAAACTCCCACTGAAGTGAAAAGAGGATTCAGGGAGCTGTAATTTCGGGACAACATGAGTGCTGAACGTGGCAGACCCTTGCCTTACTCGGTGTAGCGTTGGCGACACATGCATGAATTCCTACTGATGTTAGTGGAGGGGGGCACCTCTCCTGTATGTATCTCCAACAGAGGGATTGGGTCCCAAGGCTGCGCACCCAGCTCGGTCCATTAAGCATGTTGCCCACTAGTTGGCTTCCCTAGCATGAATCATCCCCCCCCAGTCCTACATCCCATGAGCTGCTGTCAGGACACTTCTACATATAGCGGTATGTGCCACATATGCAGTTTTATATCAATTGCCGCAGTTTTTGGTGTATGTGATGAATGTGGTTTCAATGTGTTTTGCATAAACCCTACAAGCTGCAGGGCCAAAAGCTGCCCAGCAAATCGTGGCAATTCGCTGTCAAACCGCACACGTGGCACACAAGCACTATGTGCGTGGCAGCCTCAACCTGCAACAATGTATCCATCATCCAGCACCTGATATTCTGCCAGAGAGAAAGATACAATGTTATTTTTCTCTTTCCATTTTTCACGCCGCTTATCCTGTAGTGACAAATTCTGCCATCCTCCAAGACGCGGGAGGTTAGATGTCAAAATGCAGAACCCGGATTATCTCAAGACCCCCCCCCCTCCCCCGTCTGGCTCAGATGTGACCTGTCTGATAGAGGAGCCTGTGGATGCTTTATGAGAAATAACATCAAACTCCAACTGTTATCTCATGGCTGAGGCATTTGTCTGGAAATGTCGCCGGCATGCAGTGCGCTCTGCTGCGCCAGGCTCCACGACAACCAGCGCCTGAGAGAGGAGTAACGGTAGCCCTACTGGTTGTCATCCAGCTGATGGGTCGATGCGCTGCATTGCTCCTGTATTGCATGATAACTAGGTAGATTTGCTGTGCTGGAGTCTGGGCGCTGTCCTGCTGACCCTACTAGCTGTCACCCAGCTTTTCCAGAAACAGATTAAGGCCTCTTGCACACGGCTGTTGTGCTTCCATAGCCGTATTGCGGACCGTATACAGAGGTTCCACAATACACGGGGCACCGCCCGTGTGCACTCCGCATGCAAATGGGTCAGCAAATCTGGAGGTGCGGTGCGGAACGGAAGCACAGAACGGAACACAACGGAGTGCTTCTGTTCCGTGCTTCCATTCCGCAAAAAAAAAATAGAACATTTTGCGGATCGGATGGATCACGGACCTATTCAAGTTGAATGAGTCTGGATCCGTCCTGGCTGCAAAGTTGCTGTCCCCAGTGCACGGAACGGAACCACAAGGCCTAAGGCCTCATGCACACAAACGTATTTTCTTTCCATGTCCATTCGTTTTTTTGCGGATCGTATACGGAACCATTCATTTCAATGGGTCTGCAAAAAAAATAAAAAAGTTACTCCATGTGCATTCCGTTTCCGTATGTCCGTATTTCCATTCCGCAAAAAAAAAAAATAGAACATGTCCTATTATTGTCCGCATTACGGACAAGGCTAAGACTGTTCTATTAGGGTCCAGCTGTTCCGTTTCACAAAATACGGAATGCACATGGACGTCATCCGTATTTTTGGAGGATCCGTTTTTTGCGGACTGCAAAATACATACGGTCATCGTGTGCATGAGGCCTAAAGGTCAGTTTATTTGGGAACGTATTTCGGTGGAAATGGTCTTCCCGAGGAGGTGTAGCGATATCACTTTAAGACATCCACAAAGGCCAGAGTAGTAACGGGAATCCTGCTGTGTCTGACCAGGACCCAGCGGTTTCCACGCCATGACGGATCACTGATGACCTCCATGTTTTCGCTGTGTCAGAGAATCCGTCATATTGATCACACATCAAGCACAGACGAGGATACCCCGAGTCCAGCAACGAAAGCTCATCACGGAGGAACCTCAGAAATCGCCCTGACAGGCGAGATGTGACCGGGCGGAAGATAAAGCTGGCGTCCAAGATATCATTTCCACCCCTATTGTCAAGAGGAGGGGGGGGGGCGTTCTGTTTCCACTTTTCAGCATTTATTCTGTCCAGTAACATTACAAACACTTTCTTGTATTGATCTACAGTAACATTCTGTTTATACTCCAGTCACATCCAAAGATGCATTCAAAATTCTGCTGCTTTTCACAAACTGTCAGGCTGCATTTGCGTCATTTCTTGTTGCTGCCTCCGGAGTTTGTTCAGAACGTTGTGCATCGCGGAAGACATAGTGTGCACAGCCAATTATGATGTCGGAAAACCGCCATATTCTATTCTCTGGACAGACTGAAAGCTTAAAGGTGAAATTTTGCTGATCAACTGATGAGCAGTGCATTGTCGGAGCTTAGATGCTAGGTGCTGTAGATATACATGTCTTAGGCCCCTTTCACACGAGCAAGTTTTCCGCGCAGGTGCAATGCGGGAGGT
Organism: Bufo gargarizans; assembly: GCF_014858855.1. Classification (NCBI taxonomy): domain Eukaryota; kingdom Metazoa; phylum Chordata; class Amphibia; order Anura; family Bufonidae; genus Bufo; species Bufo gargarizans. The sequence continues at coordinate 132,411 of NW_025334410.1, forward strand.
GAACGCATAGCACCCGCACTGAATCCTGACCCATTCATTTCAATAGGTCTGTCTACATGAGCGTTTTTTCATGCATCAGCTCAGCGTTGCATGAAAATCGCAGCATGTTCTATATTCTGCGTTTTTCAAGCAGCCCTGGCCCCGTAGAAGTGAATGGGGCTGCATGAAAAAACGCATTGCATCCGCAAGCAAGTGCGGGTGCGATGCGTTTTTCACTGATGGTTGCTAAGATATGTTGTTTGTAAACCTTTAGTTTTTTATCACGCGCGTGAAAAACGCATCAAAACGCATTACACCCGCGCTGAAAGAACTGAGCAACTGAACGCAATTGCAGCCAAAACTGACTGAACTTGCTTGCAAAATGGTGCGAGTTTCACTGAACGCATCCGGACCTAATCCGCCACGCTCGTGTGAAAGGGGCCTTAGGCCTCTTTCACATGGGCGTCGCGTGAGAGGGCCGGACAAGATGCGGGTGCGTTGCGGGAAAATGCGCGATTTTCCCCCGAAAGTGCAAAGTGTTTTAATGCGTTTTGCAAGCGCGTGAGAAAAATCGGCATGTTTGGTATCCAGACCTGAAGTTCGGGCTTGGGATCGGTGTTCTGTAGATTTTATTATTTTCCCTTATAACATGATGCGTGAAAATCACCGCTCATGTGCAAAGCCCCATAGAAATGAATGGGTCCGGATTCAGTGCGGGTGCAGTGCGTTCACCTCACGCATTGCACCCGCGCGGAATTCTCGCCCGTGTGAAAGGGGCCTTAGAGTTCACTTTGGGTGTGACTAGAGCAGAAATCTCAGCACTCCCTGTACCCTGCATGGCTAGTAGTTCCTTTTCTACAGAAATGCCCAATTCAATACTGTCCCATTACAGACTCCAGGACTCCTGTCATCGTCACCCCCCTATGGCACAGTGCCCCATGTATTATATCACATTTGGCACCAGGTGTTTCCTGAGAAGCTCACCGTGTGTATAGGCGTGAGTTCCCGTTCTGGCCTCCGCTCCTCTGACCCCGAGAGTCCCGGAATTCACTGAATTAGGGCTCATGCACACTGAATTAGGGCTCATGCCAGCTGGGCCCGTATTGCAGCCCGCGAATGGCGGGTCTGCAATATACGGGCCCCGGCCGTTTTTGCACTGCATCACGAATGCGGACCCATTGGGGTCCATGGGGTCTCTGTCCGTGCCACCGCACCGCAAAAAAATAGAACATGTTCTATTTTTTTGTGGTGCGGACGGATCACGAACCCACCCAAGTTGAATGGGTCTGGATCCATCTGCGGCAGCTGCACGGATGTTGCCCATGCATTGGGGACCGCAAATTGCAGTCCCCAATGCACAGAACGGTTGGGCAACATACGTGTGCCTGAGCCCTTATTCTAGGGCTACACGGCAACACTGGAGACAGAGGATCCCAATAATTTCTCTGGGATCAGTGCCACTCTGTGATCCTGGCTGTCGCATCACCTGTGTCGACGTGTAGCCCTAGCCTTAAACTGACATAATGCTGTCAATGTAACAATAGACACACGCTGTGAGTTTCTTGCATTGAACTCGCTAGTGTGTGTCTTGCCAAAGGCTATGTCTATACGAGAAGAAAACAGCAGCATAAAAATCTGTTGGAGATTTTAACCAAATCTAAATTAATTTAAAGTTAGCAGCAAATAGGAGATACATTTTAATACAGTATATATTATATTATATATAATTTATTATAACTGGCACCAACTGTTGTTACTTGCACCAAGATATTATAATTATGATATACAGTACAGACCAAAAGTTTGGACACACCTTCTCATTCAAAGAGTTTTCTTTATTTTCATGACTATGAAAATTGTAGATTCACACTGAAGGCATCAAAACTATGAATTATCACATGTGGAATTATATACATAACAAAAAAGTGTGAAACAACTGAAAATATGTCATATTCTAGGTTCTTCAAAGTAGCCACCTTTTGCTTTGATTACTGCTTTGCACACTCTTGGCATTCTCTTGATGAGCTTCAAGAGGTAGTCACCTGAAATGGTTTTCACTTCACAGGTGTGCCCTGTCAGGTTTAATAAGTGGGATTTCTTGCCTTATAAATGGGGTTGGGACCATCAGTTGCGTTGTGGAGAAGTCAGGTGGATACACAGCTGATAGTCCTACTGAATAGACTGTTAGAATTTGTATTATGGCAAGAAAAAAGCAGCTAAGTAAAGAAAAACGAGTGGCCATCATTACTTTAAGAAATGAAGGTCAGTCAGTCCGAAAAATTGGGAAAACTTTGAAAGTGTCCTCAAGTGCAGTCACAAAAACCATCAAGCGCTACAAAGAAACTGGCTCACATGCGGACCGCCCCAGGAAAGGAAGACCAAGAGTCACCTCTGCTGCGGAGGATAAGTCCATCCGAGTCACCAGCCTCAGAAATCACAGGTTAACAGCAGCTCAGATTAGAGACCAGGTCAATGCCACCCAGAGTTCTAGCAGCAGACACATCTCTAGAACAACTGTTAAGAGGAGACTGTGTGAATCAGGCCTTCATGGTAGAATATCTGCTAGGAAACCACTGCTAAGGACAGGCAACAAGCAGAAGAGACTTGTTTGGGCTAAAGAACACAAGGAATGGACATTAGACCAGTGGAAATCTGTGCTTTGGTCTGATGAGTCCAAATTTGAGATCTTTGGTTCCAACCACCGTGTCTTTGTGCGACGCAGAGAAGGTGAACGGATGGACTCTACATGCCTGGTTCCCACCGTGAAGCATGGAGGAGGAGGTGTGATGGTGTGGGGGTGCTTTGCTGGTGACACTGTTGGGGATTTATTCAAAATTGAAGGCATACTGAACCAGCATGGCTACCACAGCATCTTGCAGCGGCATGCTATTCCATCCGGTTTGCGTTTAGTTGGACCATCATTTATTTTTCAACAGGACAATGACCCCAAACACACCTCCAGGCTAGTGTAAGGGCTATTTGACCATGAAGGAGAGTGATGGGGTGCTGCGCCAGATGACCTGGCCTCCACAGTCACCGGACCTGCACCCAATCGAGATGGTTTGGGGTGAGCTGGACCGCAGAGTGAAGGCAAAAGGGCCAACAAGTGCTAAGCATCTCTGGGAACTCCTTCAAGACTGTTGGAAGACCATTTCAGGTGACTACCTCTTGAAGCTCATCAAGAGAATGCCAAGAGTGTGCAAAGCAGTAATCAAAGCAAAAGGTGGCTACTTTGAAGAACCTAGAATATGACATATTTTCAGTTGTTTCTCACTTTTTTGTTATGTATATAATTCCACATGTGCTAATTCATAGTTTTGATGCCTTCAGTGTGAATCTACAATTTTCATAGTCATGAAAATAAAGAAAACTCTTTGAATGAGAAGGTGTGTCCAAACTTTTGGTCTGTACTGTAACTGATACCAAGATAATAGACCCATTACAAATGATCACCAAAATATTATAATTGTGACATACAGTAACTGGCACCAATACATTAAAACCATTATAACTGGTACCGCTATATTATAATTGTAATCTAACTGGATATTAGACCAATTATAAATGGAACCAAAATATTATAACTGACAACAATAAATGATATGATACCTAATTACCTTTTATAACTCACACCAATATATTATGACATTATAACTACTATAACTGGCACCAATATAATATAACCAATTTAAATAAATACGTTTTTATAACTGGCACCAAACTGATTACACTTATTAGGTGATGGGGCCCATCTAGTACCCCTGCAGCAGATGAGCGCTGTGTATTACACTTGGTCGATGTAGATCTTGGCATCGGTTATTGTTCTTGTCACCACATACTTAGTACTGTCTATTACACAATACTAGTGCACAGGGGTGGACTGGGAATTTGAAGTGGCCCTGGAAAAAAAAAAAAGTGGTCCCATGTTGTAGGCGGGTTCAAATTGACAGAAGGCAGGACAACAAAAGTAGGCGGGGCCAGCAACACCGTAGTGCAGCACAAAACACCGCCCACCAGGACAAAATACCACAGTGCAGCACAATATACTGCCCCAGCAGAACCAGATACCACAGTGCAGCACAATATACTGCCCCAGCAGAACCAGATACCACAGTGCAGCACAATATACTGCCCCAGCAGAACCAGATACCACAGTGCAGCACAATATACCGCCCCAGCAGAACCAGATACCACAGTGCAGCACAATATACCGCCCCAGCAGAACCAGATACCACAGTGCAGCACAATATACCGCCCCAGCAGAACCAGATGCCACAGTGCAGCACAATATACCGCCCCAGCAGAACCAGATACCACAGTGCAGCAAAATATACCACCCCAGTAAAACCAGATACCGAAGTGCAGCACAATATACTGCCCCAGCAGAACCAGATACCACAGTGCAGCACAATATACCGCCCCAGCAGAACCAGATACCACAGTGCAGCACAATATACTGCCCCAGCAGAACCAGATGCCACAGTGCAGCAAAATATACCACCCCAGTAAAACCAGATACCGAAGTGCAGCACAATATACTGCCCCAGCAGAACCAGATACCACAGTGCAGCACAATATACTGCCCCAGCAGAACCAGATACCACAGTGCAGCACAATATACTGCCCCAGCAGAACCAGATACCACAGTGCAGCACAATATACTGCCCCAGCAGAACCAGATACCACAGTGCAGCACAATATACTGCCCCAGCAGAACCAGATACCACAGTGCAGCACAAAATACCGCCCCAGCAGAACCAGATACCACAGTGCAGCACAATATACTGCCCCCGCAGAACCAGATGCCACAGTGCAACAAAATATACCACCCCAGTAAAACCAGATACCGAAGTGCAGCACAATATACTGCCTCAGCAGAACCAGATACCACAGTGCAGCACAATATACTGCCCCAGCAGAACCAGATACCACAGTGCAGCACAATATACTGCCCCAGCAGAACCAGATGCCACAGTGCAGCAAAATATACCACCCCAGTAAAACCAGATACCGAAGTGCAGCACAATATACTGCCCCAGCAGAACCAGATACCACAGTGCAGCACAATATACCGCCCCAGCAGCACCAGATACCACAGTGCAGCACAATATACTGCCCCAGCAGAACCAGATACCACAGTGCAGCACAATATACTGCCCCAGCAGAACCAGATACCACAGTGCAGCACAATATACTGCCCCAGCAGAACCAGATACCACAGTGCAGCACAAAATACCGCCCCAGCAGAACCAGATACCACAGTGCAGCACAATATACCGCCCCAGCAGAACCAGATACCACAGTGCAGCACAATATACTGCCCAGCAGAACCAGATACCACAGTGCAGCACAATATACTGCCCCAGCAGAACCAAATACCACAGTGCAGCACAATATACTGCCCAGCAGAACCAGATACCACAGTGCAGCACAATATACTGCCCCAGCAGAACCAGATACCACAGTGCAGCACAATATACTGCCCCAGCAGAACCAGATACCACAGTGCAGCACAATATACTGCCCCAGCAGAACCAGATACCACAGTGCAGCACAATATACTGCCCCAGCAGAACCAGATACCACAGTGCAGCACAATATACTGCCCCAGCAGAACCAGATACCACAGTGCAGCACAATATACTGCCCCAGCAGAACCAGATACCACAGTGCAGCACAATATACTGCCCCTGCAGAACCAGATACCACAGTGCAGCACAATATACTGCCCCAGCAGAACCAGATACCACAGTGCAGCACAATATACTGCCCCAGCAGAACCAGATACCACAGTGCAGCACAATATACCGCCCCAGCAGAACCAGATACCACAGTGCAGCACAATATAACCGCCCCAGCAGAACCAAATACCACAGTGCAGCACAATATACCGCCCCAGCAGAACCAGATACCACAGTGCAGCACAATATACTGCCCCAGCAGAACAAGATACCACAGTGCAGCACAATATACTGCCCCAGCAGAACCAGATACCACAGTGCAGCACAATATACTGCCCCAGCAGAACCAGATACCACAGTGCAGCACAATATACCGCCCCAGCAGAACCAGATACCACAGTGCAGCACAATATACCGCCCCAGCAGAACCAGATACCACAGTGCAGCACAATATACCGCCCCAGCAGAACCAGATACCACAGTGCAGCACAATATACTGCCCCAGCAGAACCAGATACCACAGTGCAGCACAATATACCGCCCCAGCAGAACCAGATACCACAGTGCAGCACAATATACCGCCCCAGCAGAACCAGATACCACAGTGCAGCACAATATACCGCCCCAGCAGAACCAGATACCACAGTGCAGCACAATATACTGCCCCAGCAGAACCCAATACCACAGTGCAGCACAATATACTGCCCCAGCAGAACCAGATACCACAGTGCAGCACAATATACTGCCCCAGCAGAACCAGATACCACAGTGCAGCACAATATACTGCCCCAGCAGAACCAGATACCACAGTGCAGCACAATATACTGCCCCAGCAGAACCAGATACCACAGTGCAGCACAATATACCGCCCCAGCAGAACCAGATACCACAGTGCAGCACAATATACCTCCCCAGCAGAACCAGATACCACAGTGCAGCACAATATACCGCCCCAGCAGAACCAGATACCACAGTGCAGCACAATATACCGCCCCAGCAGAACCAGATACCACAGTGCAGCACAATATACTGCCCCAGCAGAACCAGATACCACAGTGCAGCACAATATACTGCCCCAGCAGAACCCAATACCACAGTGCAGCACAATATACTGCCCCAGCAGAACCAGATACCACAGTGCAGCACAATATACTGCCCCAGCAGAACCAGATACCACAGTGCAGCACAATATACTGCCCCAGCAGAACCAGATACCACAGTGCAGCACAATATACCGCCCCAGCAGAACCAGATACCACAGTGCAGCACAATATACTGCCCCAGCAGAACCAGATACCCCAGTGCAGCACAATATACTGCCCCAGCAGAACCAGATACCACAGTGCAGCACAATATACTGCCCTAGCAGAACCAGTATACCACAGTGCAGCACAAGTATAACGCCCATGCAGAACCAGATACCACAGTGCAGCACAATATACCGCCCCAGCAGAACCAGATACCACACTGCAGCACAATATACGCCCCAGCAGAACCACATACCACAGTGCAGCACAATATACTGCCCCAGCAGAACCAAATACCACAGTGCAGCACAATATACTGCCCAGCAGCACCAGATACCACAGTGCAGGCAAATATACTGCCCAGCAGAACCAGATACCACAGTGCAGCACAATATACTGCCCCAGCAGAACCAGATACCACAGTGCAGCACAATATACCGCCCCAGCAGAACCAGATACCACAGTGCAGCACAATATACGCCCCAGCAGAACCAGATACCACAGTTGCAGCACAATATACGCCCCAGCAGAACCAGATACCACAGTGCAGCAGAACCAGATACCACAGTGCAGGCACACAATATATGCCCCGCAGAACCAGATACCACAGTGCCAGCACAATATACTGCCCCAGCAGAACCAGATACCACAGTGCAGCACAATATACCTGCCCCAGCAGAACCAGATACCACAGTGCAGCACAATATACCTGCCCCAGCAGAACCAGATACCACAGTGCAGCACAATATACCGCCCCAGCAGAACCAGATACCACAGTGCAGCACAATATACCGCCCCAGCAGAACCAGATACCACAGTGCAGCACAATATACCGCCCCAGCAGAACCAGATACCACAGTGCAGCACAATATACTGCCCCAGCAGAACCAGATACCACAGTGCAGCACAATATACCTCCCCAGCAGAACCAGATACCACAGTGCAGCACAATATACTGCCCCAGCAGAACCAGATACCACAGTGCAGCACAATATACGCCCCAGCAGAACCAGATACCACAGTGCAGCACAATATACCTGCCCCAGCAGAACCAGATACCACAGTGCAGCACAATATACCTGCCCCAGCAGAACCAGATACCACAGTGCAGCACAATTACTGCCCCAGCAGAACCAGATACCACAGTGCAGCACAATATACCTGCCCCAGCAGAACCAGATACCACAGTGCAGCACAATATACTGCCCCAGCAGAACCAGATACCACAGTGCAGCACAATATACTGCCCCAGCAGAACCAGATACCACAGTGCAGCACAATATACGGCCCCAGCAGAACCAGATACCACAGTGCAGCACAATATACCGCCCCAGCAGAACCAGATACCACAGTGCAGCACAATATACCTGCCCCAGCAGAACCAGATACCACAGTGCAGCACAATATACTGCCCCAGCAGAACCAGATACCACAGTGCAGCACAATATACTGCCCCAGCAGAACCAGATACCACAGTGCAGCACAATATACTGCCCCAGCAGCACCAGATACCACAGTGCAGCACAATATACTGCCCCAGCAGAACCAGATACCACAGTGCAGCACAATATACTGCCCCAGCAGAACCACGATACCACAGTGCAGCACAATATACTGCCCCAGCAGAACCAGATACCACAGTGCAGCACAATATACTGCCCCAGCAGAACCAGATACCACAGTGCAGCACAATATACTGCCCCAGCAGAACCAGATACCACAGTGCAGCACAATATACTGCCCCAGCAGAACCAGATACCACAGTGCAGCACAATATACTGCCCCAGCAGAACCAGATACCACAGTGCAGCACAATATACTGCCCCAGCAGAACCAGATACCACAGTGCAGCACAATATACTGCCCCAGCAGAACCAGATACCACAGTGCAGCACAATATACTTCCCCAGCAGAACCAGATGCCACAGTGCATCACAATATACTGCCCCAGCAGAACCAGATACCACAGTGCAGCACAATATACTGCCCCAGCACAACCAGATACCACAATACAGTACAATATACTGCCCCAGCAGAACCAGATACCACAGTGCAGCACAATATACTGCCCCAGCAGAACCAGATACCACAGTGCAGCACAATATACCGCCCCAGCAGAACCAGATACCACATGGTGTCATAAACTCCTTTACTCCAAACCGTATCATTCTTAATCACTTATATATAGATACTCAAATGATTACTCCAACTTTCAATGTTTCAATAATCTTTATTTAAATGGATAATATAGGCCACGGTGTTATATATGTTACTTAAATTATTAACTGACTACTAATAGCACAACTATTAAGTAACTGACCAATAATAAATACACACATAGTCCACTCAAAGAGTGACTATTCCCCCTTACGCCATAAAGCATAGCTAAATGGCTAAGACACACCATGGCCTATTTCAATTAAGTTTTGTAAACCTATGTTAAGTCTGTCAAAACCTACATCTGACAACCATAGCTTGTGTTCACCGCACAAACCTTCCACGAATCCCTCCAATTCCTGACGTCTGCAACACGGGTTATTATTATCAACCATGAATTTTTCCATGTTTTTATTTACCCGTTTTCGTATCTTCTCCATGAAAGATAGCGGATCAGATTTCCATTCCCATTTAGGAATGATATCGGACAGGGCTAGTTTAGACCTTATACATTAAACATGGTGTTTTTCCACTCAGTGTGCGCTTATTCTACCTATATCCTCAGTCCCGACATGGAATATAACTAAGCTGGGTTCCGGCCAGACCCCAGAGAATAAATTTGGTGTAAACGAATACCTGGTATACCTCTCCAAAATATTACAGTGTCATTCCCAAAACCCAAATTGTCAGATTTGAACTTCATCGTAGACCGCTGGCAGGCCGCTGTGATGAGTTCGTTCCCTATAATCCATACGATCTTCAATTCTGTAAAAGAATTAAGATAACAGTTCAGGTCTGCCATATAAACGATATCTCTTAGATTGCCACCTGACCCTATCTTCTTTATGGTTTTCTCATTCAAACCTATTCTATTAGCCTGTGTGGCTGCGCCTGTCCTGAAAGAGTGCGCGGGAAGCTTCTCATTCGATAAATTACAGTGCTCCTTGCATTTTGACCAGATAAAGGTAAATTGGAATGCAGTCAACGGAGAGTTGTCCAGAGGCTTAAACCATGGTCCTGGAGTATTAGACCTAATGACAGCCCATTCCTTCATTGCTATGACAGGACCTAACTTATTAGAACGGGATTTATGTAGGCGTAACTAGTGTTGAGCGCGAATATTCGAATTGCGAAATTTTTTCTCGAATATCGTAACTTCAAGATTTCGCGAATATTTAGAATACCGTTCTATATATTCGCGAAATCGAATATTGTTTTTTATTGTTATATTTTTTTCTTTCCCACTTCCCTAAAGTTGTTCTTACCTGTCCTTTGGATTCCTGGCTTCCTGGCTGCTCCAGTCAGTGCCCGTTGCCGCTTCTGCCGGCTTCCGTGCTCATGGAGCGTCCCCATCACCATGGGAACGTCTCCATATACTAGAATGTACTGTCGGATTTGAGAATTACGTTGAAATCGCAATTCGATTAATTCAAGTTATAATAATCGAATTGCGATTTCAATTTAACACTGCTATATTCCATATTCGTTAATTCTAGCCTAATATGGAATATAGCAGTGCTAAGTTGAAATCGCCATGCGATTAATTCAAGTTATTATACTTTTTACGTATATTCTTAATATTGCTCTAACTTCGTCTTTTAGAATATTCGTAATATTCTAAAAGACGATGTTAGAGCAATATTACGAAATTTCGTAAAATACACATAGATTGTAATTTAGCTAATATACTGCTATAGTAATTTTTTTAATAGTGTACATATTTTACAAAACTTAAGTTCAGAAGAGGCAAAAAAATTATAGAAAAAAAAAGGGATTATAGCACTATATTAGCTAAATTACAATCTATATGTGTATTTTGCGAAATTTCGTAATATTGCTCTAACTTCGTCTTTTAGAATATTACGAATATTCTAAAAGACGAAGTTAGAGCAATATTACGAAATTTCGTAAAATACACATATTAGCCTAGCCATAGTCAATTAGTCATAGGAACGTTGCCTTATCCTATCAAAAGAAAAATCGCAATACGCGATTAATTAAGTTGCATATGATTCGCGATAATTGGAATAATTACGAATATTCGATTTCGACGAATATAACACGAATATTCAATCGGATATTCGCGAAATATCGCGAAATCGAATATGGCACCTCCTGCTCATCACTAGGTGTAACCATGCTCCTTTTCCTAGTTGATCAGTTTTAGATCTTTTAATTGGTAAACTAATACTACTCCTGTGTACGAGTAAGTCATTGAATAATAACGGAAGAAGGATGTTAAAAAAGCTGCCCTGAACAACAAGGTCTCCTATGGCGAGGGGCATACTTTAGGTAAGTATTCTAAAAAAACAAAATCCAGATTTTCATAGGACAACGGTTTGGTCCTAACCATTTTAGGTCCCATTCTTTTCGACCCTTTAATTATTTGGTGTAACGTTAATTATCTTGAGATACCGCTTGTAATTTTTTTAATGCAATCTCCCTTTTTCCCAGACTACAAGAGATTTTTAATAAATCAAATTATTCTCTTTATCATGAAATTTATTGATAGAGCAAAAGACTCGCCATTTATACCATGCAGCCCGTGTAGATGTTGCCAACGAATTAGATAATAGATTGCTCATAAAATTTAAGTCAAGTTCCACAAGCTGGTCGGGTATGAGTTTCCGAATCTTCCGAAAATTTTCCTATTTAAAAAAAAATCCTGCCAAATAGTTAAGGGAATAATTCTAAAAAATTGATGTTGTTCATGAACGGTTTTCCCAACCAAGTGATAGGCCATTTTTCAGCCGACCATTTGTTCTGAAAACTGGCCCCATAACCTATAGAAGCAGCGGAATCTGTGAATAAACGCAGGGAATCAGAATCTATAAATTCCCCTTTCCAAATGGTTCTGCCATTAAAATTTTCTAAAAATTGTAGCCAAATTGATATATCTTCCTTCATATGATTAGTTATTCTGATATGAGCCTTGGGACATTTTTTTTACAAGCGGTAGCTGCATAAATCCTTTTAGAGAAGATTCTCCTCATTGGTATTGCGCTGGAAATAAAGTTTAAGGATCCCAAAAACAGATTGTATACACTTCAAAGTAGTCTTTTTTGATAACATCAGATTAAGTAATTATATCTTTGTCGTATTTATCTTTTCCTCCGGAATACTAAACTCCATACTCACAGAATCTATATAGAAATTCCAAGGAATTTTATATGTCTAGTCGGTAAGACCGTTTTTTCCTCTGCCAAAGGGATGTTAAAATATTCAGCTTTTTTTCTGAATGTATTCACTAAATTTATGCAATCATTAGAATTGTCCTGACCAATAAACAAGAAATCGTCAAGGTAATGAATAACGTATCCTGAATTGTAATGACATTCGACCAACCAGTGAAGGAAGGTGGCAAAACCTTCAAAGTAGTAGCAAGAAAGTGAAAATCCCATTGGCAGAGCCTTATCGTAATAATATTTGTTATCAAATTTAAAACCTAAGGCCCCTTTCACACGGGCAAGTTTTCCGCGCGGGTGCAATGCGTGAGGTGAACGCATTGCACCCGCACTGAATCCGGACCCATTCATTTCTAGGGGGCTGTGCACATGAGCGGTGATTTTCACGCATCACTTGTGCGTTGCGTGAAAATCGCAGCATGCTCTATATTCCATAGAAGTGAATGGGGCTGCGTGAAAATCACAAGCAAGTGCGGATGCGGTGCGATTTTCACGCATGGTTGCTAAGATGAAAGTCTATTCACTGTATTATTTTCCCTTATAACATGGTTATAAGGGGAAAAATAGCATTCTTTAATACAGAATGCTTAGTAGAAGGTCAATTGAGGGTTAAAAAAATAAATAAAAATGAACTCACCTCCTCCAATTGATCGCATTGCTGCCGGTCTCCTGTTCTTTCTTCAGGACCTGTGGTGACGTCACTGAGCTCATCACATGATACATCACATGATCCATCACCATGTGATGAGCTCAGTGACGTCACCACAGGTCCTGAAGAAAGAACAGGAGACCGGCAGCAATGCGATCAATTGGAGGAGGTGAGTTCATTTTTATTTATTTTTTTAACCCTCAATTGACCTTCTACTAAGCATTCTGTATTAAAGAATGCTATTATTTTCCCATATAACCATGTTATAAGGGAAAATAATACAATTTACAGAATACTGAACCTAAACCCGAACTTCTGTGAAGAAGTCCGGGTTCGGGTCTGGGTACCAAACATGCAGATTTTTCTCACGCGTGTGCAAAACGCATTAAAACGCTTTGCACTCGCGGGGGAAAAATTGCGCATGTTACCCCAACACACCCGTATCTTTTCCCGCAACGCCCGTGTGAACCCGGCCTAAGGAGTTATAACCATCTGGGTTTATGGGTAGTAGTCTGAATGCTGATAATAACGCATTCTTCCCCGCTGTACGGCGTAAAGAAAGTGCAAAATCAAAAGACTCATAATGTTCACTTGTCACGTCTTTATCTATCATATCGTTCAGCGAATAGTCTTTGGGATAGGATAGGTTATGAATAAACCGATATGAGTTCACTTCTTGTTTGGGTACCAAACCTAATGGAGAAATCCTAAAATTCTGGAAAGGCGGGAATAGAAAGGGGGCCAGCCACTCTATTTTCAGGAATTTCTTTATCAATTTTATCTTTAACAATGTGTTTATTAGCATTAACAGATTTGGGATTCTCAACTACTAAACAACCAGAACAGATAAAAGGAGGAACGAAAAATCCTACAGAAAATCCATCAATTAACATGTGGGCCTTCATTTTGTCTGGATATTGTCTTAAATGGTAGATGAGCCTTGGAAAGGTTCAAAGGCGTCACCTCCTCTATTTGTCTCCTTATTAGACAGGTGTCCGTGTTTTTTAAAAACACTTTGTTGCCGGGTGGTTGCCGGCCATTGCTTCTTTTAAAGAAATTTCCTTAACCCCTTAGTGGCCAAGCCTGTTTGGGCCTTAATGACCAAGCCAAATTTTGGAAATCTGACATGTGTCAATTTAGCTTCCAATAACTTTGTAACGGTTTTGCACATCAAAGTAATTCTGACATTGTTTTCTCGTCACATATTGTACTTTACTTAGGTGGTAAAATTCTACCGATAAAATATGCGTATCTTTATTAAAAAAGTGAAAGTTTATGAAAATTTTAAAAAAAATTGGCACATTTTCCTTTTTTCAACTGCAATATTTCACATACATACATAAATACTATTCAATATTTTTATCAGAAATATATTTACACATCGTTACTTTTTTTTGGCTGCACTTACAAAAAATTTAAACTTTTTTTTATTTAGATGTGGGGAGGGGGGCACCCTAATAACTTTATTTAACACATATGGGGGCCATATTGCCCCAATCGGGGTGCTGGGGAACCCGATCGGGGCATAATTTGAGAGAGAGAGACCTTACTGAGAGCATCGGCGGCTTTCAGTCTGCGCATGCGCCAGGCCGCCGCCATCTTTCTTGAGGGTAAGGGGGGGTGGGGGGTGAGGATCGGGACCCAGCTTAGGGCCAAAAGCGCTGGGGGACCCGATCGCTGCACCGGAGACTTTCTCCCTTCTCTCTTACATGAGAGGAGGGAGAAAGTTTAGTGCAGGTAGCTCTGCTGCCGGCATTTTCTGTGATCGCCGTGATAAAGTGTATCACGGCGATCACGTAATCAGAGACCGTTTGTCACGGTCTCTGATTACTGCCCCGAGCCTTCAGCTACCTCCGGTAGGTGTGGGCACGGAGCTACAGCGCTTGATTTTATCACTAACTCGGGCTGAAGTGCCGCCGTAAAAAAAAGGTGGCGCTCCAGCCCAAGGCACCTTAGTGACCGCCGTAAAAACACGTATGGGTGGTCACTAAGGGGTTAATGCCTATGCCAGATTCTAAGGATGGAATTAAGCATTCATCCTTTAGCATGCTTATTTTGTTTTCACCCGAAAATTGAACTTCATTACTTTTATTAATGTCGCGCGCAACTACAGATACTGAGTCACTATCTGGGGAAGAAAGATAAGAAAGAGATAAATTCCTTGAATAATTGAATTTTGGAATTATCTAATTTGTCAGTAATGAAAGGATTTGAAGGGCTAGGCTAAGATGTAAATTGCTTTGTAGTACAGGGTCATCCATCTCACCATTCCCAGTATGATCCGTTGATGGTCTTCTAGTGACGCTTGCAGTGGTCCTGGCAGTTGCTTCAGGAGACCGATGACGGTTGTGACTGCCTGACGGATGTTCCCCCCCCCCCCCCCCCCCGCTGTGTGGCACAGTAAAAATGTTATTCCTGCGTTTTACAGCCGGCTGAGGGGGTGAATAACTTATTTTCTCCTTTCTTTTTCTCTTTTCAGGAACCGGAGGAAGCGGGTGCGGGGCCTCAACGACGAGTCGCTCTGCAGTGATGTCAGAGCGGAGTGCCGGCTCTGCGCTCCTAAAAGGATAGGCAGCGCAGACCGGATCAGTTGATTGAAGATCCGGATGCGAGTCAGCAGGCAGATGATTCCGCTCTGCAGATAAGTTGTCTGAGAAGTTCTTCCATGTCGGAGTCTTCAGATTCCAGTCCGGGTCTCGTCGCTGACATTCCCTGTATACGTACCAACTGCCATCCTCCTTCTTTTATAGGTACTCACGAGCCAGCTTGGATTCCCTCCTATCAGGTGAAGACATTTTCAGCACGAGATCCACAGACCGCACCACATGGCATCTGTTACCAGGTAAGGACCACCTAATTGCACATGCAATTAATAGGCGTCATGACACCATGTCACCTCTTAATTGCATCTGCAATAAGGTATGAGCAGTGCAGCACAAAATACTTTCATTACTGACAAATTAGATCATTCCAAAATTCAATTATTGAAGGAATTAATCTCTTTCTTATCAAAAAACTAAGGTTGTCATAGTGCAGTCTTCTTCTTTGAGGACCTGGGAGAAAAAGGACCTTTGGTGATGTCACTGCGCTCATCACATGGTCTATCACCATGGTTATGGATCATGTGATGGGCCATGTGATGAGTGCAGTGACGTCACCAAAGGTCCTTTTCCTCCCAGGTCCTCAAAGAAGAAGAAAGAAGACAAGCCGGACTACGCGAACAAGTGGATGAGGTGAGTTTAATATATTTTTTTTAACCCCTCCATCCCTAATTTATTGTATTTTTCGCCCCATAAGACGCACTTTTTCTCCCCCCAAAATAGGGGGAAAATGCACCTGCGTCTTATGGGGCGAATGCTAGCAGTTTTACATAGCTGGCAGCGATGTATGCGAGAGCGGGGAGAGGGAATGGGAGGAGGAACTGGGGGCCGGCAATAGCGGCGGGGCGGTGCAGTCAGTGTACGATAGCCCCGCCCCGCCGCTCCGGTATACTGGTATAAAATGTCTTATTCAATTAATAGTTATTAAACATGCCCCCTCACTCCTAATAGTACCTTACATCCTAACCACTTCAGTACAATGCAGGCCGGGCGGGCGGCAGGCGGCGCAGGCAAGTGACATCAGTGAGTGACGCGCCACCTGCCCGCCCAGCCTGCCTGCATTGTACTGAAGCGGTTAGGATGTAAGGTACTATTAGGAGTGAGGGGGCATGTTTAATAACTATTAATTGAATAAGACATTATATTTGTATACTGGAGCGGCGGAGGGGGATCTGTGGATGACACTGTTATGGGCTGGGGGGGTCTGTGGATGGCACTGTTATGGGCTGGGGGGGTCTGTGGATGGCACTGTTATGGGTTGGGGGGTCTGTGGGTGGCACTTTTATAGGCTGGGGGGGTCTGTGGATGGCACTGTTATGGGCTGGGGGGTCTGTGGATGGCACTGTTATGGGCTGGGGGGGTCTGTTGATGGCACTGTTATGGGTTGGGGGGGTCTGTGGATGGCACTGTTATGGGCTGGGGGGTCTGTGGATGGCACTGTTACGGGCTGGGTGGGTCTGTGGATGGCATTGTTATGGGCTGGGGGGGTCTGTGGATGGCACTGTTATGGGTTGGGGGGTCTCTGGATGGCACATATATAACAGTGCCACCCACAGATCCCCCCTCTAACAGTGCCATCCACAGATCCCCCCTGTAACAGTGCCATCCACAGATCCCCCCCTGTAACAGTGCAATCCACAGATCCCCCTGTAACAGTGCCATCCACAGATCCCCCTGTAACAGTGCCAGCCACAGATCCCCCCCTGTAACAGTGTCATCCACAGATCCCCCCTGTAACAGTGCCATCCACAGATCCCCCCCCCTGTAACAGTGCCATCCACAGATCCCCCCCTGTAACAGTGCCAGCCACAGCTCCCCCCTGTAACAGTGCCAGCCACAGCTCCCCCCTGTAACAGTGCCAGCCACAGATCCCCCCTGTAACAGTGTCATCCACATCTCCCCCCTGTAACAGTGCCATCCACAGATCCCCCCTGTAACAGTGCCATCCACAGATCCCCCCCTGTAACAGTGCCAGCCACAGATCCCCCCTGTAACAGTGCCAGCTACAGATCCCCCCCTGTAACAGTGCCATCCACAGATCCCCCCCTGTAACAGTGCCATCCACAGATCCCCCCCTGTAACAGTGCCAGCCACAGATCCCCCCTGTAACAGTGCCAGCCACAGATCCCCCCCTGTAACAGTGCCATCCACAGATCCCCCCCTGTAACAGTGCCAGCCACAGATCCCCCCTGTAACAGTGCCAGCCACAGATCCCCCTGTAACAGTGCCAGCCACAGATCCCCCTGTAACAGTGCCAGCCACAGATCCCCCCGTAACAGTGTCCGTCACAGATCCCCCCATAACAGTGTCTGTCATCCACAGATCCCCCATAACAGTGTCCGTCATCCACAGATCCCCCATAACAGTGTCCGTCATCCACAGATCCCCCCATAACAGTGTCCGTCATCCACAGATCCTCTCATAACAGTGTCCGTCATCCACAGATCCCCCCATAACAGTGTCCGTCATCCACAGATCCCCCCATAACAGTGTCCGTCATCCACAGATCCCCCCATAACAGTGTCCGTCATCCACAGATCCCCCATAACAGTGTCCGTCATCCACAGATCCCCCCCATAACAGTGTCCGTCATCCACAGATCCTCTCATAACAGTGTCCGTCATCCACAGATCCTCTCATAACAGTGTCCGTCATCCACAGATCCCCCCCATAACAGTGTCCGTCATCCACAGATCCCCCCATAACAGTGTCCGTCATCCACAGATCCCCAGTAATAGTGGCATCCACAGACCACCATTAGTTCCAAACCCACCAAAAGCACACCTTTTGGTTAAATTTTTTTTTTCTTATTTTCCTCCCCAAAAACCCAGGTGCATCTTGTAGGGCGAAAAATACGGTACTAAGCATTCTGTATTAAGAATACTATTATTTTCCCTTATAACCATGTTATAAGGGAAAATAATAAAGATCGGGTCCCCATTTCGATCATCACCTAGCAACCATGCGTGAAAATTGTACCACATCAGCACTTGCTTGCGGATGCTTGTGATTTTCACGCAGCCCCATTCACGTCCATGAGGCATGCACAATATAGAGCATGCTGCGATTTTCACGCAAGTGATGCGTGAAAATCACCGCTCATGTGCACAGCCCCATTGGAGTGAATGGGTCCGGATTCAGTGCGGGTGCAATGCGTTCACCTCACGCATTGCACCCGCTCGGAATTCTCGCACATGTGAAAGGGGCCTAAGGCCTCTTTCAAACGAGATTAACGGGTTAGGTCCGGATGCGTTCAGTGAAACTCGCACCATTTTGCAAGCATGTTCAGTCAGTTTTGTCTGCGATTGCGTTCAGTTGTTCCGTTTTTTACCGCACGTGTGCAATGCGTTTTGATGCGGTTTTTTTACGCACGTGATAAAAAACGGAAGATTTACAAACAACATCTCTTAGCAACCATCAGTGAAAAACGTATCGCATCCGCACTTGCTTCCAAATGTAATGCGTTTTTCACTGAAGCCCCATTCACTTCTACGGGGCCAGGGCTGCGTGAAAAACGCAGAATATAGAACATGCTGCGATTTTCACGCAACGCAGAACTGATGCGTCCTGTACACAGACCCATTGAATTGAATGGGTCAGGATTCAGTGCCAGTGCTATGCGTTCACGTCACGCATTGCACCCGAGCGGAAAACTCGCTCGTGTGAAAGGGGCCTAAGTCTTTTAGGCCCCGCCACAGTGCAGTGCGGTACAGTAATACTGCAGTCTAGTATCAGAGCATTATTTTCAAAACTTCTCTAACATTATTTTAAAAAAAGTTGCAGCTTTAAAAATCCAGAGATGAAAAAACACTTTGTCAACCATAGATTGTGGTCTAAAAGGGTTAATGTCCCGGAGTGCGCCCATAAGACTCCAACGATTGTTGTTTCTTGCTATTTCCGAACCCCGCGGTGGTCCCGGCTCATGGGCATTGCACCAGATTTCCGTAAGGAGATTCCTTTTCGTCCCCTGCGGTGATTGACCCCTCTGATGCAGCCCGCCCTGAACCCAGCCCCTCTTGCTGAGTTATTATCTTATCCTTAGGGTGCTATGCGCCAAGACAACGTTCCGATCACCTTCACGCTCTTCACACCGCGCTGAATGGCCATGAGACCCCCCTCCCCCAGAGATCACAGACGCCGCAGTTAACAGTATATAAGTGAGGTCTGGCTGGTCCTCTGCAACAAACGTCGTAAATCAAAAAATCCCCCGTCCTTCAGAATTCATTCTTTTGTTGCATCTGTCCCTTGTCACCCAGCTTTCCCGGGCTCCTGAACGGCAGATCTGACTACACAGACCATGTAGATGGTTGGAGAAGTGAATTTCACAAATGGTGACAGTGATTCAAACGCCACCTAATTTCCAAGGACATATAAATGGTGAGACGTATTGATAAACTGAACCACTGGCGCGAGACACTCATATCAATGCTGCAGTGTCGCAGCAGTCCCGTATGTCCTGCTGCTAGGGAAGTGCAAATCACAGTAAAAACAGAAGTAGACACCGCGCACAGCCAATCAATCTAACCAACCCCCCCCCCCCCCCACTATTCTTCTCTGATCCAGTAATGCCATTAAGTATCCTTTCCTTTGGCAAAATGGGTCAAAAGAAGGACTTGACAGGCTCAGAAAAGTCAAAAATAGTGAGATATCTTGCAGAGGGATGCAGCACTCTTAAAATTGCAAAGCTTCTGAAGCGTGATCATCGAACAATCAAGCGTTTCATTCAAAATAGTCAACAGGGTCGCAAGAAGCGTGTGGAAAAACCAAGGCGCAAAATAACTGCCCATGAACTGAGAAAAGTCAAGCGTGCAGCTGCCAAGATGCCACTTGCCACCAGTTTGGCCATATTTCAGAGCTGCAACATCACTGGAGTGCCCAAAAGCACAAGGTGTGCAATACTCAGAGACATGGCCAAGGTAAGAAAGGCTGAAAGACGACCACCACTGAACAAGACACACAAGCTGAAACGTCAAGACTGGGCCAAGAAATATCTCAAGACTGATTTTTCTAAGGTTTTATGGACTGATGAAATGAGAGTGAGTCTTGATGGGCCAGATGATGGCCGTGGCTGGATTGGTAAAGGGCAGAGAGCTCCAGTCCGACTCAGACGCCAGCAAGGTGGAGGTGGAGTACTGGTTTGGGCTGGTATCATCAAAGATGAGCTTGTGGGGCCTTTTCGGGTTGAGGATGGAGTCAAGCTCAACTCCCAGTCCTACTGCCAGTTTCTGGAAGACACCTTCTTCAAGCAGTGGTACAGGAAGAAGTCTGCATCCTTCAAGAAAAACATGATTTTCATGCAGGACAATGCTCCATCACACGCGTCCAAGTACTCCACAGCGTGGCTGGCAAGAAAGGGTATAAAAGAAGAAAATCTAATGACATGGCCTCCTTGTTCACCTGATCTGAACCCCATTGAGAACCTGTGGTCCATCATCAAATGTGAGATTTACAAGGAGGGAAAACAGTACACCTCTCTGAACAGTGTCTGGGAGGCTGTGGTTGCTGCTGCACGCAATGTTGATGGTGAACAGATCAAAACACTGACAGAATCCATGGATGGCAGGCTTTTGAGTGTCCTTGCAAAGAAAGGTGGCTATATTGGTCACTGATTTGTTTTTGTTTTGTTTTTGAATGTCAGAAATGTATATTTGTGAATGTTGAGATGTTATATTGGTTTCACTGGTAAAAATAAATAATTGAAATGGGTATATATTTGTTTTTTGTTAAGTTGCCTAATAATTATGTACAGTAATAGTCACCTGCACACACAGATATCCCCCTAAAATAGCTAAAACTAAAACAACTAAACTACTTCCAAAAATATTCAGCTTTGATATTAATGAGTTTTTTGGGTTCATTGAGAACATGGTTGTTGTTCAATAATAAAATTAATCCTCAAAAATACAACTTGCCTAATAATTCTGCACTCCCTGTAGTATTACTCGTGCTCATAAGGGAGCGGGTGACATCACCACTAAGAGCTATGGGTCGTCAGTAGCACCAAAATCCCACCCAACGCGTTTCGAGCAAGTTACTATGCTCTTCGTCAGGGAATCACTTGAATGCTACTACTGTTGCTTTCTTTATATGATTAGTTTAAAGATCACAGCGATCGAACTTCAGTTGAAATGCTTTTATTTGTGCATCAATCATATAGACATGTGGCAATTTCGTGTGTAAACGTTTTCGGCACATGGGCCTTCGTCAGACACTGCAAGTGTGATAGAATAAATTGCATCAAAAATTACAGAGAACGGAAATACATGATATCATTAATACATGACTGGACACCGCTTCTCTGCATACACCCTACCAGCGCCATGAGTCCACCTGCGCCTCATTCGAAACCAAACAATTCAATCTCGGAATTAAGGCCCCTGGGTATGAGCGTATCCATATTTAAAATGGGAGATTCAGCGGCGGCCGTGCGGGCATCACAAGCACTGCGGGGGCCAGTAAGCAAGATAAGTACAACCTGAGTGAGGGGCCCGGGCATTAGGGGGCACTATAGCGTTTGGATAACCCCTTTAAAATAACACCACCATAACACAGCTCAAATAATACCGTCATATGGCACTCAAATAATACCACTATACAGTACACAAATAAAACCACCAAACAGTGATCAAATAATACCACCATGCAGTACTCAAATTACACTGCAATACAGTTAAAATAATACAACTAGGCAGCACTCAAATAATACTACCATGCAGTGTTAATATACCAACATACAGTACTTAAATAATACTATCATACAGTGTTAAAATACCACTATACAGTACTCAGATAATACCACCATACAGTACTTAAATAATACTATCATACAGTGTTAAAAAACCACCATACAGTATTTAAATAATACTATTATACAGTACTCAGATAATACCGTCATACATAGAGAGCTCTGTACATAAATTCACCACATTGCTTTACAATGTCTCAATAATACTACTATACACTTCATCTTATGATTCCCGGTGGTCGGTAGTCCTAGGCGCCAGGCCATCTGTGCCATCCTCTTTAGCACAGACAGGTGATGCATAAGCTGCATAGCCCCAGGGCCGACACTGCCCACCTGTGCCTGCAGGGACTGCGCGACGTGCATGAGTCCACTCCAGGATCAGCCGCCGGGACACGCTCCACATCTTGCAATGTTTGTGCCGTTTGATAAAAAACTTTTTGGGAGCAAAGAATTAAAGGGTTACTCGCTATCTACAGGGGTCCCACAGAAAATGAATGGAGCTGAAGGGTGCGTGCTCAAACTGCCGCTCCATCAGATCGGAGGAAACGGGACCCTCGTTCTCGGGGTCCCAGCAGTCAGACCCCACCGATCAGTTAGTTATCTCCTCATTTCCAAACATTTGAACTCTTTGCCCTTTGTCGCCACCCTGAGACTTGTCCTTTCTCTGGAAACAAATCTTCGGCACAACGCCTTCACTGATCAATAGGGCAGCTCGGGAGCTGGCGGTTATTACTGTTTGGCTGGGTTAATTACAGCACCGTATGGCGCTTGTCAGATAATCGGGGAGGAAAACTATAATTTGTGTAAATATATTCATGGAGTCTCAGGATCTGGGTTTTTATTTTTGTCCTCGCCAATACCAATCTCTGCGCCTCTTTATCTTTGTGTGCTCTCACTCCAGATACTGCTGAATAATTCATCTTTCCTCCATGTCAGTCAGGCACTAACATCCATATTAACCCGTCTGCTGCAAGAAAAGGCCGGGGAATAAGCAATCGGTGCGGCTATAGGCATGCCCAGAGGCTCCCCGGCACCGCGCGCGGCACACAGCAGAGACAATTCAGTAGGACTGTAAATTTCAATGGTAAAAAAAATTAAAAAATTAAGATATAATAAATGGGGTTCTGCAGTTTTTCCTCTGGATAGGTCATCAGTATCTGATCGGTGGGATGCGACACCCAGGACCTCCGCTGTTTGAGATGGCAGCGGCACTCCAGTAGCGCTGCGACCTTCTCTCTGTTTACCGCAGGCCCAGTGACATCACTTGCCTGCTGGTGGCCAAGCCTTATTCACTTGAATAGAGCTTAGCGGCGCCCAGGCCATTGATACACATTGTGACGTCACTTGGCCTGTGGTAAACAGCGAGAAGGCCGCGGCGCTAATGGAGTGCCTCTGCCTTCTCAAACCCCGGGTGTCAGAACTGTTGGGGATGCAACTGCATGTCCTATATACAGTATTGTGTAATAATATCAGTTGACCTGTAGATGGCGCTGTACACTAAGGTTACCAGTTGTGCATATCTGTAAAACTTGTTGGTTTCTCTCTTCGTAACCAAGATGGCTGCTGTTACAGTTTGCTGAAATGTTTTGAATGTTTGCAACTTACTCCACACAAGTAAACCAAGTTCTGCCTCATCACAAGCTACTAGTGTCTTCTCTAATACATCACCAACAGGTTATGGGCCCAGCTCCAGACACTAGAAAGAGGAAAACTACAAGCAAGTAAGTGCTGCATCTACCATCCTACCAAATCCTGAGGGAGGAAACAAGAGCTGCATCCAATTCACTGAAAGATGGCGAGTGCTCCAGATATGATGCGGTATGCCAGACCTTGCAGGGGAATTATGTGTGAGGTCACGGTGTGAGCAGTAGGTGGGCCGAGGTAAGTACAGTTCTGGTTACTCACGGTTACGTCGTCCCTGGGCAGGCTCGCATAAGTGAAAAGGAGAACGGCACAGGGATTTTCTGGGGCACACTCTGGGGTAAGGGACACTGGCCAGATGGGGGTTCGAGGTGCCCTTGGTGGTCTGTATTAATGTGCCAGTGGCAAGGTCCCTTGTAATCGTGACGCCAGTACCTTTTGGATGGAGGTACAACCATTTATTATAGTGTTAATAGAGGAACTGAGTCTGAGGCAAGCAGGGTGAAACTCCAAATGGCTCTTTACTGATGATGACTTCTGATAACAACACATCCACAGGCAATAAACAGTCTCCTGATACAATCCGGCATTGAGCACAATCTCCCATGCATATGGGGAAAGGGAAATGCAAGTCCTCCATGAAGTACAGGCTCTAGTAATACATAAGAAGCTACTGCTCAGACGAGGCTGGTGATAATGAAACAAAGATAACTGGGCTCTCTCAGGATATCTGGACCATTTGAAATGTATTAACATATAATAGCATGAATAACTGTACGTGCTGACAGTGATAATATTAAAATATACAATACCTATCTGCTAAACCATAAAACACAACGTGCAGTAATACAATATGACAAATGGAAAATGGTAGACTAAAAATATAAATACTAAAATTCGAGGAATAAAATGGAATATTCGATAATATCTCGTATGAATATTCGGCAAATATTCGTATGGGAAAGTCTCGTATAAAATGGTTGCGATAAACCAATGTCCTTTAACAACGTCCCTTTCGATATGTATCAGGGATATCCGAAAATAAGCAAAGTCCCAATGCGCAATCAATGAACAAACTCAAGCGGCGTCCAGCTGATAGCATCCACCAGCGGCGTCCCACTGGAATATTAGTACAGTTTTTAAATAGCTGGATAATAATCGCTGGATAAAATCGAACGGTCTTACCGTCTCCTTTGATAAGTCGACAAAGATGCAGTTATGGTCCTCTATGATTGCAGACCAATATTTCGTAATAAACTCGCGCACCGGCAATTGTTTGGCACATGTAGTCAGGCCTTCACCATGGAATCAGGCCTTGCACGTTCTTTTCCAAATATGCCCTTCGTGTGACAGACGATTCTTTGCGACTCTCCAGTCAAATCTCCAGCTTCCCAAGTGGTCCAAGATTTGGGGTCCTGTCTAGGCTAGACGCGTTTCGGGGTTTAACATTACCCCTTCCTCCTTACGAAATATTGGTCTGCAAACTCAGAGGACCATAACTTCATCTTTGTCGACTTATCAAAGGAGACGGTAAGACCGTTCGATTTTATCCATCGATTATTATCCAGCTATTTAAAAACTGCACTAATATTCCAGTTGGACACTGCTAGTGGATGCTATCAGCTGGACGCCGCTTGAGTTTGTTCATTGATTGCGCGTTGGGACTTTGCTTTATTTTCGGATATCCCTGATACATATCGAAAGGGACGTACATAAAGGACATTGGTTTATCGCAACCATTTTATACGAGACTTTCCCATACAAATATTTGCCGAATATTCATACGAGATATTATCGAATATTCAATTTTATTCCTCGAATTTTAGTATTTATATTTTTAGTCTACCATTTTCCATTTGTCATATTGTATTACTGCATGTTGTGTTTTATGGTTTAGCAGATAGGTATTGTATATTTTAATATTATCACTGTCAGCACGTACAGTTATTCATGCTATTATATGTTAATACATTTCAAATTTTTTGAGTGGACTGGGTGAGTCCCCTCGACTGAGTGCACCTCTTGGGTCAATAGCCAGTCCAGTGCTTCACATTTACTTCTTTTTTGGTAATAATGAAAGTCTTACACTGGTAACAACTCCGGCCTGGTCCTAATCCTTGAATAAAAAGGTGCTTTTCTGAATCCTGGAACTTCTATTCCAATGTTGTTCTGACAGTTGGCCTGACTGTCCTCAGGATTTAAACTGGAGATGTAGATGCTTCATGCTGTCTCCTACACCTACTACAAAGGTGCTTAATAAGTCCTCAGGTAATGACTATCTCCTACACCTAATACTAAGGTGCCTAATAAGTCCTCAGGTAATGACTATCTCCTACACCTAGTACTAAGGTGCCTAATAAGTCCTCAGGTAATGACTATCTTGCTAATCCTTTGTCTTGCATAAACGTGATAATTCCTTATATACTCGGCTGCGTACAGTTCAGACATTGGTCGCCCTGGAAGAGCGATCTATAGGAGTGGATTGCTCACCTCTAGGAAGAATACTTGCAGGCCTTAACCCTGGGCTATGGAGCCGACAGGGACAGAGTAGAGAGGCTCGGACGGGGCCTCCCTCCAGGTATTCAGCTACATGGCTGCTGCTTTCTTGAAGGCTCATGAGAGAACTGCATTCACCTGAACTCTCACTTGGATTGACCTGAGCTCATCTGCACTGGTCTGGATTTACCTCAACCAGAAACTGAACTGCTCTGCACAGCACACAACTGCACAGGACACATGACTGCACTGCACTGCACAGGACACATGACTGCACTGCACAGGACACATGACTACACTGCACAGGACACATGACTGCACTGCACAGGACACACTGCACAGGACATATGACTGCACAGGACACATGACTGCACTGCACAGGACACATGACTACACTGCACAGGACACATGACTGCACTGCACAGGACATATGACTGCACTGCACAGGACACATGACTGCACTGCACAGGACACATGACTGCACTGCACAGGACACATGACTGCACAGGACACATGACTGCACTGCACTGCACAGGACACACTGCACAGGACATATGACTGCACAGGACATATGACTGCACTGCACAGGACACACTGTACAGGACTGCAATGCACTGCACAGGACACATGACTGCTCTGCACAGGACACACTGCACAGACACACTGCACAGGACACATGACTGCACTGCACAGGACTGCACAGCCTAAATTAGGTCTGAGCTAAGCTATATATACAGACTGACACTGCTCCATCCTGTGGAGAATTGAGTGTAGTGCACCCTGACTAGGCCTGCGTAAAGGTTATTTGCATGTAAAATCACATTGTGACATGAGAATATGACAGGAGATAAAATACAAAATACAGGCATATCACATGACATTAATACATGGTAAAAACACGTTTGCGGGGCCCACGGTTACTTGAGTGGGACGCTGCATATGAAGCTTACAATAGCAAAGCTCCACAATACCAACTAGCAGCTATGGAAGTCTAAGCTTGAAATGCTGTTATCCAAAGATGACTTGTGGCAGGTACTAGATACACACAGACCCAATGACAACCCAGAAGAATGGGGCAGGGAAAACAGGCAAGCAAAAGCAGTCATAAGCCTGTTAGTGGAGGACGATCAACTCATTCATATAAGGAAAGAAAACACAGCTAAGGGTCCATTCACTGCAATTTGCGGACCTATTCACTTTCAATAGGGCTGGAATGGATGCAAATCCTCATTTCCGGGATCCGCATCCGCATTTTCGGGATCAGCATCCGTTTTTTCGGGATCCAATTTTTCAGGATCCGCTACTCCGTTCCTGAAAAAAAAAGAACATGTCCTATTCTTGTCTGCAATTGCGGACCAGAAAAGGCATTTTCTATTATAGTGTCTGTGATGTGTGGTCCGCAAATTGCGGATTGCACATTGCAGGTGTCCGTGTTTTGCGGATCCGCAATTTGCGGATCCCCAAAACACTTACGGACGTGTGAATGGACCCTAAAGGTATGTGGACGGCATTACAGAAACTGCATGAACGTGCAAGCCTAATCAGTAACCTATATCTGCTGCGCAAACTGTATAAGATGAGGCTGGAAAAAGGGCAGGAAATGGGTGACCATGTAAAGGCTATGCTAGAGATTGTGGACCAGCCGGGTGCAATAAGTGAAGAAATGAAAGACAATCATGTAGTAGCATTACTGCTACGCAGCCTTCCAGAATCGTACACTGCCCTTATAAATGCTCTAGAAACTAGACCGGAAACTGAACTGACGCCAGAATATCTTAAGGGAAAATGAATTGACGAATACAGCAGAAGAACGGAAAATCTGCATAGTGAAGAGAACGAGAGATCAGAGGCAGCTCTGAAGGTGCGTGAAGGCATAAGACCAAGCAAAGAAACCAGGCTATGTTTTCGCTGCAAAAAGGCCGGTCATCTGAAAAAGAACTGTTCAATCTGGAAAGCTGAGCAACGAAAGCGGGAGCTACCCACAAGAGAAAGGGCTAAAGCGGTCATGAAAGTGCATCATGGAGTGGTACTTGTAAAGTGACTCAGAACAGTACCTCACACGGGTGGTACATTGATTCAGGGGCAACGAGTCACATGACAAGCGACGAGACATTCTTTACAGAAATTGATTTTAGTGTCTTCCTAGCAAATGGTAAAAGTATTACAGCGGAAGGTAATGGTCAGGGGTTTGCAAAATGCCATCAGGGGGCGAGCAGAGCATCCTTGTAAAGAATGTTCTGTATGTTCCAAGTCTAGAAGGAAGCCTCCCATCAGTGCAAGCAATGGACTCGCTGTCCAGTTCAGAGGTAATGAAGGCACAATTCAAAATGGAAAGCAAATTCTAGAAAGAGGAAGGTTAAAATGAACATCTGTACAAACTCGTCACTGAAAGTGAGAAGGTTAAAGTGGCAACTCATAACCCACATGACAAGTGCATCCACCGGTGGCATAGAAGATTGGGGCATCGAAACCAAGAAACTATAAAGGACTTTGAAAAGAGAGGTCTATCAGAAGACATGAAAATATTGCCTTGCCACACACTCAGCAAGTGCACGTGTTACATCAAAGCAAAGGCCACCCGAACCTCTCTTCCACAGACCAGTCAGAGAAAAACCACTAAACCCATGGAACTGATACACAGTGATGTGTGCGGACCAATGAAAGCCATCACACCCGGAGGGAACAGATATTTACTGACTTTCATCGACGATTATTCCTGGTGCACAATAGCGTATCTAATGAAGCACAAAATTGAGACATTAGACAAATTTCAAGAGTTTGTAGCTATGACAAGCAACAAGTTTCAAAGGAAACCTGGAATAATACGCACTGACAATGGGGGGGGGGGGAATATATGAGTACAGAGACGGAATCATACCTAAAGAAACAAGGTATTATACACGAATAGGGATGAGCGAACTCGAACTGTATAGTTCGGGTTCGTACCGAATTTTGGGGTGTCCGTGACACGGACCCGAACCCGGACATTTTCGTAAAAGTCCGGGTTCGGGTTCGGTGTTCGTCGCTTTCTTCGCGCTTTTGTGACGCTTTCTTGGCGCTTTTTGAAAGGCTGCAAAGCAGCCAATCAACAAGCGTCATACTACTTGCCCCAAGAGGCCATCACAGCCATGCCTACTATTGGCATGGCTGTGATTGGCCAGAGCACCATGTGACCCAGCCTCTATTTAAGCTGGAGTCACATAGCGCCGCCCGTCACTCTGCTCTGATTAGCGTAGGGAGAGGTTGCGGCTGCGACAGTAGGGCGAGATTAGGCAGATTAACTCCTCCAAAGGACTTGATTAACTGATCGATCTGCAGCTGTGGATCATTGAGCTGCTGATCCTCAATTGCTCACTGTTTTTAGGCTGCACAGACCGTTTGTCAGTCTCATTTTTCTGGGGTGATCGGCGGCCATTTTGTGTCTTGTGGTGCGCCAGCACAAGCTGCGACCAAGTGCATTTAACCCTCAATGGTGTGGTTGTTTTTTGGCTAAAGCCTACATCAGGGTGAAGCTGTCACACCAAGTGCATTTAACCAGCAATAGTCTGTTCATTTTTTGGCCATATCCCAGTCTAATTCTGTCACTAAATCCATACCGGTCACCCAGCGCCTAAATACTAGGCCTCAAATTTATATCCAGCTAAATCTGTCCCTAGTGCTGTAGCTGGGCGAGTTATTTAGTGTCCGTTCAAGCACATTTCTTGTTCTGGGTTGAAATACAATTCCCAATTTAGCAATTTCATAATTTAGTGGTTCCTGCTATATCAGAGCTATTTGAAATCTATCCCAAAAAGGGTATATAATATTGAAGGTGCACATAGGGTCATTCAGAATAACTTCACACACACCCGCTACTGTGTATTTCCAAGTCTAATTCTGTCACTAAACCCATACCTGTCACCCAGCGCCTAAATACTAGGCCTCAAATTTAAATCCCTCTAAATCTCTCGTTACCGTTGTCCTGTTGTAGCTGGGAAAGATATTTAGTGTCCCGTCAAAGCACATTTTTTGTTCTGGGTTGAAGTACAATTCCCAATTTAGCAATTTCATAATTTAGTGGTTCCTGCTATATCAGAGCTATTTGAAATCTATCCATAAAAGGGTATATAATATTGAAGGTGCACATAGGGTCATTCAGAATAACTTCACACACACCCGCTACTGTGTATTTCCAAGTCTAATTCTGTCACTAAATCCATACCGGTGACCCAGCGCCTAAATACTAGGCCTCAAATTTAATTCCCTCTAAATCTCTCGTTACCACCGCTGTACTGTTGTTGCTGGGCAAGATATTTAGTGTCCGTCAAAGCACATTTTTTGTTCTGGGTTGAAGTACAATTCCCAATTTAGCAATTTCATAATTTAGTGGTTTCTGCTATATCAGAGCTATTTGAAATCTATCCATAAAAGGGTATATAATATTGAAGGTGCACATAGGGTCATTCAGAATAACTTCACACACACCCGCTACTGTGTATTTCCAAGTCTAATTCTGTCACTAAATCCATACCGGTGACCCAGCGCCTAAATACTAGGCCTCAAATTTAATTCCCTCTAAATCTCTCGTTACCCACCGCTGTACTGTTGTTGCTGGGCAAGATATTTAGTGTCCGTCAAAGCACATTTTTTGTTCTGGGTTGAAGTACAATTCCCAATTTAGCAATTTCATAATTTAGTGGTTTCTGCTATATCAGAGCTATTTGAAATCTATCCATAAAAGGGTATATAATATTGAAGGTGCACATAGGGTCATTCAGAATAACTTCACACACACCCGCTACTGTGTATTTCCAAGTCTAATTCTGTCACTAAATCCATACCTGTGCACCCAGCGCCTAAATACTAGGCCTCAAATTTAATCCCTCTAAATCTCTCGTTACCCCGCTGTACTGTTGTTGCTGGGCAAGATATTTAGTGTCCGTCAAAGCACATTTTTTGTTCTGGGTTGAAGTACAATTCCCAATTTAGCAATTTCATAATTTAGTGGTTTCTGCTATATCAGAGCTATTTGAAATCTATCCCTAAAAGGGTATATAATATTGAAGGTGCACATAGGGTCATTCAGAATAACTTCACACACACCCGCTACTGTGTATTTCCAAGTCTAATTCTGTCACTAAACCCATACCTGTCACCCAGCGCCTAAATACTAGGCCTCAAATTTAAATCCCTCTAAATCTCTCGTTACCCGCTTGTACTGTTGTAGCTGGGCAAGTTATTTAGTGTCCGTCAAAGCACATTTTTTGTTCTGGGTTGAAGTACAATTCCCAATTTAGCAATTTCATAATTTAGTGGTTTCTGCTATATCAGAGCTATTTGAAATCTATCCCTAAAAGGGTATATAATATTGAAGGTGCACATAGGGTCATTCAGAATAACTTCACACACACCCGCTACTGTGTATTTCCAAGTCTAATTCTGTCACTAAACCCATACCTGTCACCCAGCGCCTAAATACTAGGCCTCAAATTTAAATCCCTCTAAATCTCTCGTTACCGTTGTCCTGTTGTAGCTGGGAAAGTTATTTAGTGTCCGTCAAAGCACATTTTTTGTTCTGGGTTGAAGTACAATTCCCAATTTAGCAATTTCATAATTTAGTGGTTTCTGCTATATCAGAGCTATTTGAAATCTATCCCTAAAAGGGTATATAATATTGAAGGTGCACATAGGGTCATTCAGAATAACTTCACACACACCCGCTACTGTGTATTTCCAAGTCTAATTCTGTCACTAAACCCATACCTGTCACCCAGCGCCTAAATACTAGGCCTCAAATTTAAATCCCTCTAAATCTCTCGTTACCGCTGTCCTGTTGTAGCTGGGAAAGTTATTTAGTGTCCGTCAAAGCACATTTTTTGTTCTGGGTTGAAGTACAATTCCCAATTTAGCAATTTCATAATTTAGTGGTTTCTGCTATATCAGAGCTATTTGAAATCTATCCCTAAAAGGGTATATAATATTGAAGGTGCACATAGGGTCATTCAGAATAACTTCACACACACCCGCTACTGTGTATTTCCAAGTCTAATTCTGTCACTAAACCCATACCTGTCACCCAGCGCCTAAATACTAGGCCTCAAATTTAAATCCCTCTAAATCTCTCGTTACCGCTTGTCCTGTTGTAGCTGGGAAAGTTATTTAGTGTCCGTCAAAGCACATTTTTTGTTCTGGGTTGAAGTACAATTCCCAATTTAGCAATTTCATAATTTAGTGGTTTCTGCTATATCAGAGCTATTTGAAATCTATCCCTAAAAGGGTATATAATATTGAAGGTGCACATAGGGTCATTCAGAATAACTTCACACACACCCGCTACTGTGTATTTCCAAGTCTAATTCTGTCACTAAATCCATACCTGTCACCCAGCGCCTAAATACTAGGCCTCAAATTTAATCCCTCTAAATCTCTCGTTACCCCGCTGTACTGTTGTTGCTGGGCAAGATATTTAGTGTCCGTCAAAGCACATTTTTTGTTCTGGGTTGAAGTACAATTCCCAATTTAGCAATTTCATAATTTAGTGGTTTCTGCTATATCAGAGCTATTTGAAATCTATCCCTAAAAGGGTATATAATATTGAAGGTGCACATAGGGTCATTCAGAATAACTTCACACACACCCGCTACTGTGTATTTCCAAGTCTAATTCTGTCACTAAACCCATACCTGTCACCCAGCGCCTAAATACTAGGCCTCAAATTTAAATCCCTCTAAATCTCTCGTTACCGTTGTCCTGTTGTAGCTGGGAAAGTTATTTAGTGTCCGTCAAAGCACATTTTTTGTTCTGGGTTGAAGTACAATTCCCAATTTAGCAATTTCATAATTTAGTGGTTTCTGCTATATCAGAGCTATTTGAAATCTATCCCTAAAAGGGTATATAATATTGAAGGTGCACATAGGGTCATTCAGAATAACTTCACACACACCCGCTACTGTGTATTTCCAAGTCTAATTCTGTCACTAAACCCATACCTGTCACCCAGCGCCTAAATACTAGGCCTCAAATTTAAATCCCTCTAAATCTCTCGTTACCGTTGTCCTGTTGTAGCTGGGAAAGTTATTTAGTGTCCGTCAAAGCACATTTTTTGTTCTGGGTTGAAGTACAATTCCCAATTTAGCAATTTCATAATTTAGTGGTTTCTGCTATATCAGAGCTATTTGAAATCTATCCCTAAAAGGGTATATAATATTCAAGGTGCACATTGGGTCATTCAGAATAACTTCACACACACGCTTCTGTGCATTTCCAAGTCTAATTCTGTCACTAAATCCATACCGGTCACCCAGCGCCTAAATACTAGGCCTCAAATTTATATCCCGCTGAATTTGAATACAATACATTGGGCCAAATAATATATTTGTTGTTGTGGTGAACCATAACAATGAGAAAAACATCTAGTAAGGGACGCGGACGTGGACATGGTCGTGGTGGTGTTAGTGGACCCTCTGGTGCTGGGAGAGGACGTGGCCGTTCTGCCACATCCACACGTCCTAGTGTACCAACTACCTCAGGTCCCAGTAGCCGCCAGAATTTACAGCGATATATGGTGGGGCCCAATGCCGTTCTAAGGATGGTAAGGCCTGAGCAGGTACAGGCATTAGTCAATTGGGTGGCCGACAGTGGATCCAGCACGTTCACATTATCTCCCACCCAGTCTTCTGCAGAAAGCGCACAGATGGCGCCTGAAAACCAACCCCATCAGTCTGTCACATCACCCCCATGCATACCAGGGAAACTGTCTCAGCCTCAAGTTATGCAGCAGTCTCTTATGCTGTTTGAAGACTCCGCTGGCAGGGTTTCCCAAGGGCATCCACCTAGCCCTTCCCCAGCGGTGAAAGACATAGAATGCACTGACGCACAACCACTTATGTTTCCTGATGATGAGGACATGGGAATACCACCTCAGCACTGTCTCTGATGATGACGAAACACAGGTGCCAACTGCTGCGTCTTTCTGCAGTGTGCAGACTGAACAGGAGGTCAGGGATCAAGACTGGGTGGAAGACGATGCAGGGGACGATGAGGTCCTAGACCCCACATGGAATGAAGGTCGTGCCACTGACTTTCACAGTTCGGAGGAAGAGGCAGTGGTGAGACCGAGCCAACAGCGTAGCAAAAGAGGGAGCAGTGGGCAAAAGCAGAACACCCGCCGCCAAGAGACTCCGCCTGCTACTGACCGCCGCCATCTGGGACCGAGCACCCCAAAGGCAGCTTCAAGGAGTTCCCTGGCATGGCACTTCTTCAAACAATGTGCTGACGACAAGACCCGAGTGGTTTGCACGCTGTGCCATCAGAGCCTGAAGCGAGGCATTAACGTTCTGAACCTGAGCACAACCTGCATGACCAGGCACCTGCATGCAAAGCATGAACTGCAGTGGAGTAAACACCTTAAAACCAAGGAAGTCACTCAGGCTCCCCCTGCTACCTCTTCTGCTGCTGCCGCCTCGGCCTATTCTGCTGCTGCCGCCTCGGCCTCTTCCTCCGCCTCTGGAGGAACGTTGGCACCTGCCGCCCAGCAAACAGGGGATGTACCACCAACACCACCACCACCACCTCCGTCACCAAGCGTCTCAACCATGTCACACGCCAGCGTTCAGCTCTCCATCTCACAAACATTTGATAGAAAGCGTAAATTCCCACCTAGCCACCCTCGATCCCTGGCCCTGAATGCCAGCATTTCTAAACTACTGGCCTATGAAATGCTGTCATTTAGGCTGGTGGACACAGACAGCTTCAAACAGCTCATGTCGCTTGCTGTCCCACAGTATGTTGTTCCCAGCCGGCACTACTTCTCCAAGAGAGCCGTGCCTTCCCTGCACAACCAAGTATCCCATAAAATCAAGTGTGCACTGCGCAACGCCATCTGTGGCAAGGTCCACCTAACCACAGATACGTGGACCAGTAAGCACGGCCAGGGACGCTATATCTCCCTAACTGCACACTGGGTAAATGTAGTGGCAGCTGGGCCCCAGGCGGAGAGCTGTTTGGCGCACGTCCTTCCGCCGCCAAGGATCGCAGGGCAACATTCTTTGCCTCCTGTTGCCACCTCCTCCTTCTCGGCTTCCTCCTCCTCTTCTTCCACCTGCTCATCCAGTCAGCCACACACCTTCACCACCAACTTCAGCACAGCCCGGGGTAAACGTCAGCAGGCCATTCTGAAACTCATATGTTTGGGGGACAGGCCCCACACCGCACAGGAGTTGTGGCGGGGTATTGAACAACAGACCGACGAGTGGTTGCTGCCGGTGAGCCTCAAGCCCGGCCTGGTGGTGTGTGATAATGGGCGAAATCTCGTTGCAGCTCTGGGACTAGCCAATTTGACGCACATCCCTTGCTTGGCGCATGTGCTGAATTTGGTGGTGCAGAAGTTCATTCACAACTACCCCGACATGTCAGAGCTGCTGCATAAAGTGCGGGCCGTCTGTTCGCGCTTCCGGCGTTCACATCCTGCTGCTGCTCGCCTGTCTGCGCTACAGCGTAACTTCGGCCTTCCCGCTCACCGCCTCATATGCGACGTGCCCACCAGGTGGAACTCCACCTTGCACATGCTGGACAGACTGTGCGAGCAGCAGCAGGCCATAGTGGAGTTTCAGCTGCAGCACGCACGGGTCAGTCGCACTACAGAACAGCACCACTTCACCACCAATGACTGGGCCTCCATGCGAGACCTGTGTGCCCTGTTGCGCTGTTTCGAGTACTCCACCAACATGGCCAGTGGCGATGACACCGTTATCAGCGTTACAATACCACTTCTATGTCTCCTTGAGAAAACACTTAGGGCGATGATGGAAGAGGAGGTGGCCCAGGAGGAGGAGGAGGAGGAGGAGGAAGAGGGGTCATTTTTAGCACTTTCAGGCCAGTCTCTTCGAAGTGACTCAGAGGGAGGTTTTTGGCAACAGCAGAGGCCAGGTACAAATGTGGCCAGCCAGGGCCCACTACTGGAGGACGAGGAGGACGAGGATGAGGAGGAGGTGGAGGAGGATGAGGATGAAGCATGGTCACAGCGGGGTGGCACCCAACGCAGCTCGGGTCCATCACTGGTGCGTGGCTGGGGGGAAAGGCAGGACGATGACGATACGCCTCCCACAGAGGACAGCTTGTCCTTATCCCTGGGCAGCCTGGCACACATGAGCGACTACATGCTGCAGTGCCTGCGCAACGACAGCAGAGTTGCCCACATTTTAACCTGTGCGGACTACTGGGTTGCCACCCTGCTGGATCCACGCTACAAAGACAATGTGCCCACCTTACTTCCTGCACTGGAGCGTGATAGGAAGATGCGCGAGTACAAGCGCACGTTGGTAGACGCGCTACTGAGAGCATTCCCAAATGTCACAGGGGAACAAGTGGAAGCCCAAGGCCAAGGCAGAGGAGGAGCAAGAGGTCGCCAAGGCAGCTGTGTCACGGCCAGCTCCTCTGAGGGCAGGGTTAGCATGGCAGAGATGTGGAAAACTTTTGTCAACACGCCACAGCTAACTGCACCACCACCTGATACGCAACGTGTTAGCAGGAGGCAACATTTCACTAACATGGTGGAACAGTACGTGTGCACACCCCTCCACGTACTGACTGATGGTTCGGCCCCATTCAACTTCTGGGTCTCTAAATTGTCCACGTGGCCAGAGCTAGCCTTTTATGCCTTGGAGGTGCTGGCCTGCCCGGCAGCCAGCGTTTTGTCTGAACGTGTATTCAGCACGGCAGGGGGCGTCATTACAGACAAACGCAGCCGCCTGTCTACAGCCAATGTGGACAAGCTGACGTTCATAAAAATGAACCAGGCATGGATCCCACAGGACCTGTCCGTCCCTTGTCCAGATTAGACATTAACTACCTCCCCATAACCATATATTATTGGACTCCAGGGCACTTCCTCATTCAATCCTATTTTTATTTTCATTTTACCATTATATTGCGATGCTACCCAAAGTTGAATGAACCTCTCCTCTGCCTGTGTGCTAGGCCTAAATATATGCCAATGGACTGTTGCAGTGGTGGCTGACATGAAGCCTGATTCTCTGCTATGACATGCAGACTAATTCTCTGCTGACATGAAGCCAGATTGTCTGTTACGGGACCTCTCTGCTCTGCCTGTGTGCTAGGCCTAAATATATGCCAATGGACTGTTGCAGTGGTGGGTGACGTGAAGCCTGATTCTCTGCTATGATATGAAGACTGATTCTCTGCTGACATGAAGCCAGATTGTCTGTTACGGGACCTTTCTCCTCTGCCTGGGTTCTGGGCCTAAATTTATGAAAATTGACTCTTACAGTGGTGGGTGACGTGAAGCCTGATTCTCTGCTATGATATGAAGACTGATTCTCTGCTGACATGAAGCCAGATTGTCTGTTACGGGACCTTTCTCCTCTGCCTGGGTTCTGGGCCTAAATTTATGAAAATTGACTCTTACAGTGGTGGGTGACGTGAAGCCTGATTCTCTGCTATGATATGAAGACTGATTCTCTGCTGACATGAAGCCAGATTGTCTGTTACGGGACCTTTCTCCTCTGCCTGGGTTCTGGGCCTAAATTTATGAAAATTGACTCTTACAGTGGTGGGTGACGTGAAGCCTGATTCTCTGCTATGATATGAAGACTGATTCTCTGCTGACATGAAGCCAGATTGTCTGTTACGGGACCTCTCTCCTCTGCCTGGGTGCTGGGCCTAAATTTATGACAATGGACTGTTACAGTGGTGGCTGACGTGAAGCCTGATTCTCTGCTATGATATGCAGACTGATTCTCTGCTGACATGAAGCCAGATTCTCTGTTACGGGACCTCTCTCCTCTGCCTGGGTGCTGGGCCTAAATTATGACAATGGACTGTTGCAGTGGTGGCTGACGTGAAGCCTGATTCTCTGCTATGACATGCAGACTGATTCTCTGCTGACATGAAGCCAGATCCTCTGTTACGGGACCTCTCTCCTCTGCCTGTGTGTGTGCTGGGCCTAAATATATGCCAATGGACTGTTGCAGTGGTGGCTGACGTGAAGCCTCATTCTCTGCTATGACATGCAGACTGATTCTCTGCTGACATGAAGCCAGATTCTCTGTTACGGGACCTCTCTCCTCTGCCTGTGTGTGTGCTGGGCCTAAATATATGCCAATGGACTGTTGCAGTGGTGGCTGACGTGAAGCCTCATTCTCTGCTATGACATGCAGACTGATTCTCTGCTGACATGAAGCCAGATTCTCTGTTACGGGACCTCTCTCCTCTGCCTGTGTGTGTGCTGGGCCTAAATATATGCCAATGGACTGTTGCAGTGGTGGCTGACGTGAAGCCTCATTCTCTGCTATGACATGCAGACTGATTCTCTGCTGACATGAAGCCAGATTCTCTGTTACGGGACCTCTCTCCTCTGCCTGTGTGTGTGCTGGGCCTAAATATATGCCAATGGACTGTTGCAGTGGTGGCTGACGTGAAGCCTCATTCTCTGCTATGACATGCAGACTGATTCTCTGCTGACATGAAGCCAGATTGTCTGTTACGGGACCTCCCTCCTCTGCCTGTGTGTGCTGGGCCTAAATATATGCCAATGGACTGTTGCAGTGGTGGCTGACGTGAAGCCTCATTCTCTGCTATGACATGCAGACTGATTCTCTGCTGACATGAAGCCAGATTCTCTGTTACGGGACCTCTCTCCTCTGCCTGGGTGCTGGGTAGTGTTGAGCGCGAATATTCGAAAAGCAAATTTTTTTCGCGAATATCGCAACTTCGCGATTTCGCGAATATTTCGAATATAGTGCTATATATTCGTAAAAACGAATATTCGTTTTTTGTTTTTTCCCCCCCCCCCCACAAAATTACAGTACACAGAAAGTGATTGAGGCGAATATTCGTTTTCTGTTTTTCCCCCCCCCCCCACAAAATTACAGTACACAGAAAGTGATTGAGGCGCGAATCTTCGTAAGGCGATTTTATTAGCGCACATGCGAATATCGGCACGTCCCAGAACAGAGGCAAAGGGCTTTGCATTCATACATTAGTGAATTGAGTTGCGAATCTTCGTAAGGCGATTTTATTAGCGCACATGCGAATATCTACACTTGTCCCAGAACAGAGGCAAAGGGCTTTGCATTCATACATTAGTGATTGAATTGAGCTGCGAATCTTCGTAAGGCGATTTTATTAACGCAAATGCAAATATCTACACTTGTCCCCAGAACAGAGAGGCAAAGGCCTGTGCATTCATATAGTATAGCACCATATTCGCGAATACGTAGAACTTCGTAAAATTCGATTAACGAAAATTCGTATTTTTTATTTTACTTTCCACCTTACAGATTACATTGATCTGTACTCTGTCAACTACTGTCATCACCCCCCACTGTATCTCGATTGATTCCCAAAAGTCTCACATTCCCTAGAAAGTGATTGAGGTGCGAATCTTCGTAAGGCGATTTTATTAGCGCACATGCGAATATCTACACTTGTCCCAGAACAGAGGCAAAGGGCTTTGCATTCATACATTAGTGATTGAATTGAGCTGCGAATCTTCGTAAGGCGATTTTATTAACGCAAATGCAAATATCTACACTTGTCCCCAGAACAGAGAGGCAAAGGCCTGTGCATTCATATAGTATAGCACCATATTCGCGAATACGTAGAACTTCGTAAAATTCGATTAACGAAAATTCGTATTTTTTATTTTACTTTCCACCTTACAGATTACATTGATCTGTACTCTGTCAACTACTGTCATCACCCCCCACTGTATCTCGATTGATTCCCAAAAGTCTCACATTCCCTAGAAAGTGATTGAGGTGCGAATCTTCGTAAGGCGATTTTATTAGCGCACATGCGAATATCTACACTTGTCCCAGAACAGAGGCAAAGGGCATTGCATTCATACATTAATGATTGAATTGAGTTGCGAATCTTCGTAAGGCGATTTCATTAGCGCACATGTGAATTTTGCATAGCATATGTATTATGCGATGCGAAAATTCGAATTATCGCATATGCGAAATAATAACGAATTTGAATAATCGCGAATATTTTACGAATATTCTTTCGAATATTCACAAAATTTCGCGAATTTGAATATGGGACATGCCGCTCAACACTAGTGCTGGGCCTAAATTTATGACAATGGACTGTTGCAGTGGTGGGTGACGTGAAGCCTGATTCTCTGCTATGACATGCAGACTGATTCTCTGCTGACATGAAGCCAGATTGTCTGTTACGGGACCTCTCTCCTCTGCCTGGGTGCTGGGCCTAAATATATGCCAATGGACTGTTGCAGTGGTGGCTGACGTGAAGCCTCATTCTCTGCTATGACATGCAGACTAATTCTCTGCTGACATGAAGCCAGATTGTCTGTTACGGGACCTCTCTCCTCTGCCTGGGTGCCGGGGCCTAAATATCTGAGAATGGACTGTTCCAGTGGTGGGTGACGGGAAGCCAGATTCTCTGCTATGGAACCTCTCTCCAATTGATTTTGGTTAATTTTTATTTATTTAATTTTTATTTTAATTCATTTCCCTATCCACATTTGTTTGCAGGGGATTTACCTACATGTTGCTGCCTTTTGCAGCCCTCTAGCTCTTTCCTGGGCTGTTTTACAGCCTTTTTAGTGCCGAAAAGTTCGGGTCCCCATTGACTTCAATGGGGTTCGGGTTCGGGACGAAGTTCGGATCGGGTTCGGATCCCGAACCCGAACATTTCCGGGATGTTCGGCCGAACTTCTCGAACCCGAACATCCAGGTGTTCGCTCAACTCTATACACGAAACAACTGGACCATACACTCCTGAGCAAAACAGAGTAGCAGAAAGAAAGAATCGCACTCTTGTAGAGTATGATTTCAGACGCTGCCTTACCGTAACAACTACTGGGGAGAAGCCATAATGACTGCAACATACCTACAAAACAGGCTCCCATCAAAAGCTATTGAGAGTACACATATGAAATGTGGAATGGATCAAAAGCTAACGTCGGGCACATCAGAGTGTTTGGCTGTAAAGCATATGCCCACATTCTAAGTGAGAAACGCTCCAAGTTGGAGAACAAAGCCATAGAAGGCATTCTGGTGGGCTACAGTGAGCAGAGTAAGGGATATAGAATCCTTTGTCCATAGACCCACAAGGTCACAGTAAGCCGCAGTGTTTATCTTGATGAAAGCGAAGCACCAGATACAGTAATACAATTCTTGAAAAATGTGGAGAGGATTTGCACGCTGAATCAGCAAGAAACTCTGACCCTTCGAAGCAGGACAAGAGCCAGAACAAGAAGTGGAACTTACAGTCAACGAGCCAGTAGAACCTACTGAACAACAAGAAATCAGAAGATCCTCTCGAATGACGGAAGGGATACCACCCTGCAGGTTATCATACGCTGCTAAAACACATCAAGTACAGGAGCCAACATCCTGGGAAGACATAGAAACTTTGCCGAGAAGAGAAGCCGATCAGTGGAGAAAAGCAGCTGAAGAAGAAATAAAATCACTTCAAGAAAATAAAACTTGGTCACTAACAGAACTCCCTCCTGGTCGCAAAACCATCGGAAGCAAATGGACTTTTAAAGTGAAATATGATGCAGAAGCAAACATCTATAGATACAAAGCAAGATTAGTTGCCAAGGGATGCTCCCAGAAATCTGGAGATTACGATGAGACATTTGCTCCAGTTGTGAAACATTCCACCATAAGAACACTCCTTAGTATTGCTGCCGGAAAGGGAATGCAAGTGAAGCACCTAGACGTCAAAACTGCTTTTCTGTATGGAGACATCAAGGAGGATCTATACATGGAACAGCCACCAGGATTTGAGAAGAAAAAGAACCTTGTATGCAGGGCCGGTGCAAGGATTTTTGCCAACACAAGCGAAGCTACATTTTGGCGCCAACTACCCCCCCCCCCCCCTTACACACACCCACACCCGCAGCTCATCTGGCCCTGGTCCCATCTGCAGCTGCTGGCTTCTTCTCTGTGTGGTCCTGGTATCTTCTCTCTGCTTCAGACGATCACTGGTTTGAGGACCGTATCTTTCTCCCTCTAAGACACACCGGGCTATAAGACGCACCTAGGTTTTAGAGGAGGATAATAAGAAAAATATATTTTCCATTACACCTCAGGTCAGACCCCAATGTTAATCAGACCTCAGATCAGCCCCCCATGTCAGCCATCATGCCCCCATGTCAGCCATTAGCCCCCATGTCAGCCATCATCCCCTCATGTCAGCCATCATCCCCTCATGTCAGCCATCATGCCCCCATGTCAGCCATCATGCCCCCATGTCAGCCATCATGCCCCCATGTCAGCCATCAGTCCCCCATGTCAGCCATCAGTCCCCCATGTCAGCCATCAGTCCCCCCATGTCAGCCATCATGCCCCCATGTCAGCCATCATGCCCCCATGTCAGCCATCATGCCCCCATGTCAGCCATCATGCCCCCATGCCCGTCATCATGCCCCCCATGTCAGCCATCAGCACAAATAAAATAAAATAACTTACCTCTCCTGCTCCTGGACGCCGCCGCCCCTCACCACCAGCGCTCTCTCTCTTCTTCCTGGTTCTCAGCTGTCAGCTGTGAAGGCTGCGCACAGTGAGGTCACATGGTGCGCATCACTTTACAGCAGACAGCCGAGCAGAGGACCAGGAAGCGGTGAGTACAGATCCTTCACCGCTTCCCGGTTCTCTGGTACTAATGAAGCTCTTCCAAAATGGAAGCGCTTCATTAGTATTCGCCCCATAAGACCCAGGGGCGAAAAATATGGGGTATTTAAAAAAAAAAAACTTTTCATTTTTCCGCCCCCCTCGTCTTTGCGCCCGGCCTGCTTATATGCAAACTGCAAAAGAGCATCTATGGGCTCAAGCAAGTGGCGAGAGTGTGGAATTAAAAAGTGAACGAAATACTCACAAAAAAAGGGTTCTCAAGAAGTAAAGCAGATCCATGTCTGTACTCAAAGAATCAAGAGAACAAATGGACAGTTTCACATGCAAGATGCAAAGGAAGCGAGAACACCAATGGAACCAGATTATCCGAAAAACAATGGAACAGAAAACTTGTTAGCTAACAATGATTTTTACCGCAGGGCAATCGGAAAATTGCTATACATCGCCACCATGACAAGACCAGACATCGCCGTAGCAGTGAGAATTCTTTGCAGGAAAGTCGCAACACCGTGTCAACCCAACTGGAATGCAGTAAAGACGGTAATGCAGTACCTAAAGGGAACAAATCAGATGAAGCTGCGACTTCCAGCATGGAAGTCAAACCCAAAACTGATTGGATATGTGGACGCCGATTGGGCTGGAGACACCACTGACCGCAAATCTGCATATGGTTACATCTTCCAGCATGGACAAGGAAGCATAAGCTGGTCTAGTCGGAAACAAGTGACTGGTGCACTCTCTTCAACTGAAGCGGAGTACACAGCAGCAGCACATGCATGTCAAGAAGCCATTTGGATTCGTCAGCTTCTACTAGACATGGGACTGAATATGTCACAACCCACACCCATCTTTGAAGACAATCAAGGATGCATAAAGCTTACACACTCTGAGAAGGTTAACCCAAGAACCAAGCACATTGACGTAAAATATCATCTGCTCAGAACAAGGAGTTATCGACATCCAGTACTGCCCATCCCTTTAAAAGTTACTGAAAACCATGCATACTTTTTATTATAAAGGGGTTCTGCATTTTTTTTTTCTGATGATCTATCCTCTGGAAAGATCATCAGCATCTGATCGGCAGGGGTCCTGTTGGTGATGTATTAGAGAAGACACTAGTAGCTTGTGATGAGGCAGAACTTGGTTTATTTGTGTGGATTTAGTTGCAAACATACAAAACATTTCAGCAAACTGTAACAGCAGCCATCTTGGTTATGAAGAGAAGAGAGAAACCAACAAGTTTTACAGATATGCACAACTGGTAACCTTAGTGAACAGCGCCATCTACTGGTCAACTGATATTATCAGAGGAGATGACTGCAGACGCACTCACCAAACCTTTGCCAAGAGAACATCATTGTTTTCTACAAAAGAGACTGAATGTCGTATAATTGTGCACATGACGTTGAGAAGGGGTGTTGGGGATGCAACTGCATGTCCTATATACAGTATTGTGTGTTAATATCAGTTGACCAGTAGATGGCGCTGTTCACTAAGGTTACCAGTTGTGCATATCTGTAAAACTTGTTGGTTTCTCTCTTCTCTTCATAACCAAGATGGCTGCTGTTACAGTTTGCTGAAATGTTTTGTATGTTTGCAACTAAATCCACACAAATAAACCAAGTTCTGCCTCATCACAAGCTACTAGTGTCTTCTCTAACACATCACCAACAGGACCCCTGCCGATCAGATGCTGATGATCTTTCCAGAGGATAGATCATCAGAAAAAAAAAATGCAGAACCCCTTTATAATAAAAAGTATGCATGGTTTTCAGTAACTTTTAAAGGGAACCTGTCATATAGAACATGGTGTTTGGATTG
Organism: Bufo gargarizans; assembly: GCF_014858855.1. Lineage (NCBI taxonomy): Eukaryota > Metazoa > Chordata > Amphibia > Anura > Bufonidae > Bufo > Bufo gargarizans. The sequence continues at coordinate 177,219 of NW_025334410.1, forward strand.
CAGACAGTATGTTATAGAGCAGGAGGAGCTGAGCAGATTGATATATAGTTGTTTGGGAAAAGATTCAGTAAAACTTGTAATTTATTCATTAAAATTCCTGCTCATTCTGGGCTTTATAGTCCAGGAGGCGGTCCTATCAGTGATTGACAGCTCTCTCTGTATACACAATCCTAGAGGGCAGGCTGTCAATCACTGATAGGACCGCCTCCTGGACTTTAAAGCCCAGAATGAGCAGGAAATGAAATGTATAAAATACAAGTTAAGGTCCATTCACACCATTGGTGGATCCAGGGAAGGGGGGCAACGGGGCAATTGCCACCCCCCGAGAAAGAATATAGTGAGAGCCAGGGGCGGAAGCTCTCATCTCTATATTCATCTAATGAACGTTCCTCTGCAGCCTATCAGGGGCCGGTGAAGGCGTCATCGCACCACCTGAGCCGTACAGAGTGGGACACAGGCCGGAAGAGGCCTGCATCGCATCGCAGTGTCATGGAGGTAAGTATAAGTGTTTTAATTATTTTTAGTACAGTATGGCAAGAAGGGGGGTGGGGCCCTATATACTGGCACATTATGGGGGGAGCACTATGTAGAAGGGGGAAAGGAGCACTATAGGGACATCTAATGGGGGCCCTATATACTGGCACATTATGGGGGGGGCACTATGGAGAAGGGGTAGTAAAGAGCACTATGGGGGAATTATATAAGGGCATTTAACACTGGCACCCATTTTGCTGTCACTATGGGGAAGGGGGGAGAGAAGCATTATGGGGGCATCTATGTGGGGCAGTCTATAAGGGCATTTTATACTGCCACATTATAAAGGGCACTATCAGTGGCGTAACTAGAAATTACTGGGCCCCACAGCATATTTTTGAATGGGGCCCCCCTCCCCCAGTAATTTTTTCACAACCCCTTCCTTTAATGCCGCCCCCATTCCTGTGGCTAGTAAAGATCGCTCTCTCAGACCAGGCCCGGCAGCTGTTCCATCTATTTTGTACACTGTCTATACTGTCACTGTATATTATTTCATTGTGTAATACTGTTGAGGGGGCCCTGACAAAATCTTTTAGTCCTCCTCCTCCTGGATGGGCCCCTTCTGGGTCAGGGCCCCAAAGCAGCCGCTTCCCCTATAGTTACACCCCTGGGCACTATGGGGAGGGAGGAGGATCACTATGGGGGCATCTTATGGGGGCGCTATATAGGACGGGGAGGAGCACTATGGGGGCATCTTCTGGGGGCACTATATAGAAGTATTTTATACTGGCACAAATTATAGGGGCACTATGGGCACCTTAGCTCAACTGGGGGCACTAATTGTTTTTTGTAGTGGCACACAGTGCGGGTCATTGGATCACAAGAGGGCACTCTGGGGACATTGACTCTACTGGGGGCACTAAGAGGAGGTTTTTTTTTTTTTTTTTTTTTTTACTGCCACACAACAGGGCATTTTCTGTATTGGCGCAGATTATAAGGGGGCTTTATTATGACCGGGGGACTATGGGAGCATTATTACTTCTGGGACACAATTACTGTTGGGGGCACTGTAGGAGCACTATTACTACTAAGTGCACTCTGGCACAGAATTATTACTATTATTGGGATTTTGGGGAGCACTATTACTGTAGGGGCGCCCTGGCACAGTATCAGCTTAGCGCAGTTATTTTTGGGGGACATTATGGTTACACTATTAGTGTCAGGGTCACTATTTGCTGGGTGCAGTTATTTTTTTAGAGCATTTTCAGTACGCAGCCCTGCAGGGTTAGGCGATGGTGAGGTCACAGGGGTAGTTATTAACCGAGGGTGTCTTTTGTACTTAGGTTTTGTTTAATGTGCCTGTGGCAAGATCCCTTTAAATTCGTGACGTCAGTGCCGGTAACGGTGGCACACCGATTGATGGTAGGAATAATTGAGGAACACGATGTTGTGGTGAACCAAAACTTCCTTTTACTGGAGCAATTAACTATTTACAGTCTTTTGGTCAAAGTTCCATATGTAAGCAGTAACATGCAGGCTTTATATCAATTGGCAGGCACAATGTTCTTGCAAGATACTCAGAGGGTTAAACACTTACAGATCAGGCTGCACTTTTCCTCAGAATCCTGTCTGTCTTTATCCCAAGGCCCGTATGCCCTATTGATGGCTTTATCCTTGGTTAGGGAAAACTTCCTCAGGTATATATCTCCTTGCTTTCAATATATCCTTCTGCCTTTCAGCTCTCTGGTTCAGCTGGAAACACTTTTGCTCTGCTCTGCACTTGTTATAGGAACTTCAGGTTTCTCAGGAGGTAGCTTCTTCTCCTGGTGGCAAGCTAGAAGCCTGGGCTGTCTAGCTGCTTGTCAGGAGGTGGCCTTCAGCTCCTCTCTGGCTAAAGTGAACACTCTCTTCTGACTCTACACAGACTCCTGACTGCCTCTCCCTGAGCTGGGCCTGACTATAAATACTAGTTTCCCTAGCTCCCTCTACTGTCTAGGAGGAGGAACTATACCCTAACAGGCCTGAAACACAGATAACAGGGAAAATACACATAAAAACATCACAATATACAGTACATTAAAATGTAATGCAAAATACAATGCCACTGTTCCACAGGAGGTGGAGAACAACGTGGCCCAATTGACCCTTGTGTAGTGCCCACATTTACCTAGTGGGACACTACACATTGTGTTCTAATAATTATTGAAGGGGTGCTATCTGTGTGTAACTAGTATTTCCTGGGGGTTTATCTGTTTCTACAGTATAGTTTTGGGGGCACAGCGTCTCAGTATTGGGGGTGCATGATGGGATGTTGAGAAGGTGGGAGGAAAAGTAGGAAACTAAGATGTCTGTCTGTCAAACTTTGCAGAGATGAGAGATGCTGAAATAAATCATCATGGCTGTCTGGTCTGAATGGAGAAGATGAAGAAAGAGAAAGGAGACATCAAAGGAGACGTCACTGGATGTAAGAGGTATGGGCGCGATATATGGGTGGGGCTGTGTGTGGGTGTGGCTTGAGGGTGGGCGGGTACACAAGGGCCCCATGATCTCCTATTGCCCGGGGAAGAGCACCTCCCGAGACCAGGCTCTGGATCTGCCACTGATTCACACGTCCATATTTCTAGCTCCGCATCCGTTCCGCAATTTGGTGGAATTTGGATTCTTTTCCCATAAAACTAAAGACCGGGGCTGCAAACGGGGACAGCACATCGTGTGTTGTCTGCATCCGTAGTTCCGTTCCACGGCCCCTCAAAAAAGATAGAGCATGTCCTATTCGCGGACAAGAATAGGCATTTCTATCATAGAGCCGCCGATGTGCGGTCTGCAAAATGCGGAATGTACACACCCCGAATCCGTATTTTGAGGATCTGCAATTTGCAGACCGCAAAATACGGATGTCTGAATGGACCCTGATGCTGATTCTTTTCTCATAAAATTATATTTCTGTATCAAACTTTTATATTAATATTACCGTAATCCAAAAAAGGGTAGAGCAGTAGTGTATATGCAGAATAAAAGTACATAAAAGCTTAATCAACAATATGCAATAAATCACATATAAACAAAACACTGACAAAAAGAACAGACCAGTACAAAAAGTGGAAAGAGTATTGGCAAATGGCATGGTGTTGTCTATGCAGTAATCCAGAGTCTCTAGAAAATGCAGTAATAAGAAAGCATAAGTCCTCATCATGAAGATAAGACACCCGGATAGTGTCGGGAAGAAGTCCATTTATTCAATTTCATCTCCCTCGCACTGATTTCTATGTTCCTCAGGGTGCGCCACTGCATCTCTACACTTCAACTGCCCTCCTCTGCATCCAGACCTCATTTGATTGTTTTTTTTCTCAATCACAGTAGACGGACAACGGGAATATCTCTTATTTAGGCCTCATGCACATGGCCGTTGCCGTATCGCGGCCCACATACGGCGGGTCCGCAATATATGGGGCACTGGCCGTGAGCACCCCGCATCATGGATGCGGACCCGTTCACTTGAATAGGTCCGCAAATCCAAAGATCCAGAACGGAAGCATGGATCGGAATCCCACGTAAGCATTACGGAGTGCTTCCACGGTGTTTCTGTCCGTGCCTCCGCACAGCAAAAAAATACATGTTCTATTTTTTTGCAGTGTGAACAGATCACGGACCCATTCAAGTTGACTGGGTCTCGATCCGTCCCGGACGCTACACGGACATTGCCCGTGCATTGGGGACTGCAAAGGTCTTAATTGCCAAAAACCGGAAAAGTAGTGCCATCCCGACAAGTCAAGTTTTGATAAACTATGTGAATAAAATTTGCATTATGGAACCCATAAAACTATATTTCAATCTGCTCAGCTCCCCCTGCTCTATCACAGGCTGCCTGCAGTGATTTTTGCATTTCTTGGTGACCGATTCCCTTTACGTTATTTATATATTCACTTAGAAAGAACATAAAAATAAATAAAAAAACGTAAATAATTAAACTCACCTTAATCCACTTGATGCACACAGCAAAAAAGAAGACAGAAGAGATGCCGGCTGCGCGATCACGCGATCAAGTGGATTAAGGTGAGATTAATTTTTTTTTATTTTTTTTTCCCCCCTCCAGCGCTATTGTACTGTGCATTATGTATTCAGAATGCTATTATTTTCCCTTATAACCATGTTATAAGGGAAAATAATAATAATTGGGTCTCCATCCCGATCGTCTCCTAGCAACCTTGTGGATGCTTGCGATTTTCACGCAGCCCCATTCACTTCTATGGGGCCTGCGTTGCGTGAAAAACACACAAAATAGAACTTGCTGCGATGCTCATTGGAACAGCCACATAGAAATGAATGGGTCCTGATTCAGTACGGGTGCAATGCGTTCAACTCGCGTATCACATCCGCACGGAATGGAACTATTTTGTGATCGCTTGGTGTTGCACTTTTTGTGATGTAAGGTGACAAAAATGGCTTTTTTGACACACTTTTTATATTTTTTTTTAGGGGTTAGTTCATGTAATATTTTTATACAGCAGGTTCTTACGGACGCGGTGATACCTAATATGTATACTTTTTTTTATTTATTTAAGTTTTACACAGTAAGAGCCTTTTTGATACCAAAAAAAAACATGTTTTAGTGTCTCCATAGTCTGAGAGCAATAGTTTTTTTTTGGGCGATTGTCTTAGGTGGGGCTCAATTTCTACAGGATGAGGTGACTGTTAGATTGGTACTATTTTGGGGGGCATACACCTTTGTGATTGATTGGTGTTGCACTTTTAGTGATGTAAGGTGACCCCCAAAAAATTTCTAGCAAAGTTTTTATTTTTATTTTTTTATGGTGTTCACCTGAGGGTCATGTGATATTTTTTAATATTATATTATAGAGACGGTCGTTACGGATGCGGCGATACAAAAAATGTCTGTTTTTCTATTGATTTCTATTTTTTTTGCAATTTTATGTGTCTTATTTTGGGAAAGGGGCATTTTTTTTTTACTTGAAACTTTATTTTTTTATTATGGAAAACACAGGGTTTTTTTTAGTTTTTTTTTTTTTACTTTATATTTTTGTCCCACTCTGGGATTTCAACTTCCGGGGGTCTGATATGCTTTACAATACTTCTGTATTGTCATGCATTGGCTGTAAGGGGGCTGGATCTCACAGGCTCTCACGGAAGGCAGCCACAATGCCTAAGGAAGGCATCGAACTGCCTTCCCTGCCATTGGGTTCCCGTCACAGCAGCACGAGGACCCGATGGACACCCCACACCCAGCAGGATACCGCATGTCCCTCGGTCAGCGCTGACCGCAGCAATACAAGGGTTAATGCGCCGGCATCAGTGTTACCGATGCCGGCGCATGCAGCAGGGCCCCAGCTGTCAGTGACTTCCGGGTCCGTACCGCTGATTGGACGGGCGCAGCTCCTGTGAAAGTGCGAAAATAGCCTTAGCATATGTTGTTTCATCCCAAACTCTATTTGCAGTATTTACTGTATCACCGCTCTATTATTTTATATTTCTTATTTAGTTTCCTAAATATTTCAGTATTTTCTCTTTGTCTAAACCTTAGTATGCATTACAATTGTATCCAGTCTGGACAAATCTCTCTGGTAGTTTGCTACAATGTATCAGTCTGGAGTCCAGGCTGTTTGTCTCACAGAGTATTGTCTGCACTGGATTCACTTCTCAGCTGACATCAGGACAATACAATATATCTACAGGGTTATCGCCTCTGAATGTCAGGCTGACTTCACATAAGCCTTCAGACTTTCCATTCTTCTGCTCCGTTAAAGAAGGAGAAGAACGCAAAGGACGGATTCAGCACATAACTGAGCCTAACGGAGCCTACAGAGCCAATAGACTATAATGGGGCCCGTTAGGTTTCCGACAGAGGAAGATTTTTGAAGTGGACACAAAAGTCCTGCGCGCACAACTTTTGTCTCTGCTTCAAAAATGTTCCTCTGAGCGGAAACCTAACGGACCCCATTCTAGTCTATGTGGTCTGTAGGCTCCGTTAGGCTCAGTTATGTGCCGAATCCGAAGTCAGCCTAAACTAGAGACTCCTCATTCATTGACAACAAACAGAAATCTTGAAAATGGTGAAGAATTGAAACACAAATGATGTTAGAAGATTTGTAAAACTGTACTTTATACATTGATCATATTTATATAAAATTGGTAAATTCCTAGAACTCAACGCTTACCCCAAAATTTGATGTTCTACACCCCCACCCAGGGCTGCCATCAGAAATTTACACTTACACAGCTCAAGGCCTGGGCCCCCGCAGCCCCCCCCCCCCCCCCGGCAAAATTAGCTAATTTTGCCGCCCCCCCCCCCCCCCTTGACTCAGCTCATTGACCACACCCTTTAACCCGCCCCTTTTTGTCGGCCACCTATTTAATGATTGTTTCATGCAATATTTTACTTGACCAGCTAATTTTAGATATTCTAGATATTCTTGGTGGTCATCTGTGCCATTTTGGCCTCAAAACATTACATGGCCCCCTACACTACATTACATTATTGACAACAAGTTTTTACCTTGACTGGTGGTGGCCTAGGTGTGTTTATCAGCAGGTCTGCTCCAGATCTGTGGATGACACTGTTATGGGAGATCTGTGGATGACACTGTTATGGGGGATCTGTGGATGGCACTGTTATGGAGGGGGATCTGTGGATGGCACTGTTATGGAGGGGGATCTGTGGATGGCACTGTTATGGAGGGGGATCTGTGGATGGCACTGTTATGGAGGGGGATCTGTGGAGGGGACTGTTATGGAGGGGGATCTGTTGATAGCACTGTTATGGAGGGGGATCTGTGGATGGCACCGTTATGGGGAGGAGGTAATGTGGATGGCACCGTTATGGAGGGGGGTCTGTGGATGGCACTGTTATGGAGGGGGATCTGTGGATGGCACCGTTATGGGGAGGGGTAATGTGGATGGCAACGTTATGGAGGGGGATCTGTGGATGGCACTGTTATGGAGGGGGATCTGTGGATGGCACTGTTATGGAGGGGGATCTGTGGATGGCACTGTTATGGAGGGGGATCTGTGGATGGCACTGTTATGGGGGATCTGTGGATGATACATACCGTATATAGCATCTTATGCTATATGTGTCATCCACAGATCCATGACAATGTCATCCCCAGATCCCGCTCCATAACAGTGTTCTGTGGATGACACTATTATGGGGGGTCTGTGGATGACACTTATGGAGGGGTTTTGTGGATAACACTTATGGAGGGGCTCTGTGGATGGCACTGTTATGGAGGGGCTCTGTGGATGGCACTGTTATGGAGGGGATCTGTGGATGGCACTGTTATGGAGGGGATCTGTGGATGGCACTGTTATGGAGGGGATCTGTGGATGGCACTGTTATGGAGGGGATCTGTGGATGGCACTGTTATGGAGGGGATCTGTGAATGGCACTGTTATGGGGGGATCTGTGGATGGCACTGTTATGGAGGGGGATCTGTGGATGACACATGCCGTATATAGCATCTTATGCTATGTGTCATCCACAGATTCCCCTCCATAAAAGTGTCATCAACTTATCCTCCCCATTAGTGTCATCCACAGCCCCCCCCCCCATAACAGTGTCATCCATGGATCTCCCTCCCTATAACTGTGCCGTCATCCATAGATCCCCCTCCCCGCCGCTCACAGTAGTATACATTTATAAACTGTAATCGGTATCTTGCAGACAGTAACTTTAACTTTAAATCAGCGCTCATCTCTTTACTACCTTACATTCAGCTCCCTCCAGTAGCAGGCAGTGCGGGCGGCAGCGCTCACTTACTGACCCGCCTAGTGGGAGGAGCAGGCGCGTCACTGAGTGAGCGCCGCCCGCACTGCCTGTTACCGGAGCTGAGTCAGTGTAAGATAGTAAAGAGATGAGGGCTGATTTTAAAGTTAACACACTGACACAAAAATAAATATATGGCTGGGGAGCAGCCGGGCCCCCCGGGGTCCGGGCCCCTTACTGGGGTATCGGCGTTACCCCCCTGATGGCGGCCCTGCCCCCACCAAAGCTTCACACGACCCCCTCCTTTTCCTCCTCCCCCCACATGATCCTATCTTCATCGGAGGATTGTGCTGGACTGTAGCTTGTAAATCACATAAAATAAGTGGAGCTTCAGATGAAGAGACTTTTCACAAGTTGACATTTCTTATATATTCCATTGTGGTGCGGCTTTCGCAGATTATTTTCGGTAGGAGAACAGGTGTCATTTACAATTGAATTACAGCTGACACATAAAATAACACTTTATATCAATAATGGCTTGAAATGGGAGATGACAGCAATGAATGCTGGCACCGTCTGCACCGCACCACAGCTGGCACCGGGTCTGTCTCAGCACATACTGAGCGCACCTCCAGCTGCTGAGATGTCACACAGGCTTCTTAATAGTTGTGATTTCCATCAACAGGTACATGGAAAAATTACAATTTTTCGCTTTCATCCCTACAGGGTTTTCCCAAGCGTCCTGTCAACTATCGAGCCGCCTTCTGCCAACTGCACATTATTACTGCAGCCCATTCGTGTTTTATTGCTTCAAACCTGACATTGTGTTTATTACTGTATGAAATAAAGGATGCAGCTGAGATCTTCATAAAAGTCACCTGTCTGAGAGGGGAATAATGACAATCACTGACGCTACATGTATACACAGCATAATGGACAAAAACCCATAATGAACAACTTCTTTTTGAAGTCAAACAGAGAGCTTCATATTCATTATTTATTGATATTGTCAAAGGAGAAGAATCTAACTACTATAATACTGCTCCTATGTACAAGAATATAACTACTATAATACTGCCTCCTATGTACAAGAATATAACTACTATAATACTGCTCCTATGTACAAGAATATAACTTCTATAATACTGCTCCTATGTACAAGAATATACCTACTATAATACAGCTCCTATGTACAAGAATATAACTACTATAATACTGCTCCTATGTACAAGAATATAACTACTATAATACTTCTCTTATGTACAGGAATATAACTACTATAATACTGCTCCTATGTACAAGAATATAACTACTATAATACTGCCTCCTATGTACAAGAATATAACTACTATAATACTGCTCCTATGTACAAGAATATAACTACTATAATACTGCTCCTATGTACAAGAATATAACTACTATAATACTGCCTCCTATGTACAAGACTATAACTACTATAATACTGCTCCTATGTACAGGAATATAACTACTATAATACTGCCTCCTATGTACAAGAATATAACTACAATAATACTGCTCCTATGTACAAGAATATAACTACTATAATACTGCTCCTATGTACAAGAATATAACTACTATAATACTGCTCCTATGTACAAGAATATAACTACTATAATACTGCTCCTATGTACAAGAATATAACTACTATAATACTGCTCCTATGTACAAGAATATAACTACTATAATACTGCTCCTATGTACAAGAATATAACTACTATAATACTGCTCCTATGTACAAGAATATAACTACTATAATAATGCTCCTATGTACAAGAATATAACTACTATAGGGGGCGGAGCCTAGCCACGCTGCTGAATGGCCGCACGAGCTTGAGCTCCTCCAGCAGTCCGGCTCATTTGCCCTAATTAAGCATATAATTTCGCCTTATTATGGGGAAACCTGGCAAGGACAAGGTCAGAGGAAGTACAGAGACGACTCCGAGGCACTCCAAACAGCCAGAGATGGAGAAGTTTCTCCGGAAAACGCCGCGGCTTGTGGCACAGAAAGGCCCCAATATGGCGGAGTCTGCTGTCCATGACTCCGATGCCGGAGACCTCTCAGACGCGTGCAGCGGATCCGACATCTCAGACAGGAGACCCAGAGACCCACCGATTTCAGAGCGGACTCTCCGACGGGCCCTGGAATCAGCCCTCTCGCCCATCAAGCAAGATCTATCCGATATAAAAGATGACCTGAGGCACTTAGGCCAGAGGGTGGTTGCGCTAGAAACAGCGCAGGAATCCATCATGGCGTATGAAGGCAAAGCCTCGGAGGTGCTGGCGGCCCATAGGGCCTTACTGAATGATGCTTTTTTAAAGCTTGAGGACCAGGAGAACCGCAGCCGTAGGCACAATATTCGATTCCGCGGCTTACCTGAATCGATAGCGGCGGAGGTCTTGCCGACAATGTCGCGCGAAATCTTCTCCATGCTGCTGGGCCCGGATAGAGCGGAGGGTATCGTGGTGGAGCGGATACACCGGGCGCTGCGGCCCAGGCCTAAGCCGCAGGAGCCCCCACGAGATATCATCTGTGGCTTGTTGAGCTACGTGGACACTGCGGCCCTCTTGAAGAGGCAAAGAGAAATGGAGACACTCGAATATGAAGGAACGCCATTCCAGATGTACCAAGATTTGGCGCCATCGACTCTGGCGAAGCGGCGCCTGCTAAAGCCCCTCCTGGATGTCCTGAGGAAATCATCAACGCCATTCCGGTGGTTATACCCCTTTGGGCTTGCTGTATCTAGAAACGGTAAAGTACTTACCATACGATCCCCTGCCGATCTCGCTTCAGTCTGGAACTCTCTGGATGTCCCCCCTGTGGAGATCCCTTCCTGGCTACCGGCCGACCAAGATGGCCCCTTGCCGGTTCCGCCACGGATTTCGGCCTGGCAGAAGGCCTCATCGGGCAGACCGGAGCGCCCGAATCGTGGCAAGGCGGACAGGGCCCCCACCTGATTTATGCTAACCTTTTTTCTTTCAGGATAAGTTTATGGGCCTGAGGTTTCATTTTCCCCTTTGGTTGTGGGGATATCTGTTTTGCATCTCTTGTCCTGCATTTTTCAGTTTCCACGTGGCCAGGGGAGATCCTGACCTACTTTTCTGTTTTTGGGACCTGAGCTGATTTTTTCCATATTGGCGGATGGAAATATGAGGTTATGAGGAACTGCAATACCTCTTTATTATGTGCTGGACGTTATCTCTGAACTGAGAACTTTGTTCCCCACCTGCAGGGTAATGACCGGATCGTTACCGGTGCTGGATATGTTTTCTGTTGTTGGTCTCTTTTTGTTACAGACCATAGGGTGCTTTACCTGCCCCCTCGCCGATCCAACCCTGTCTTGGATGGTGATGGGTGAAGCACTCACTCTTTTTCAGATGGATATTCTGTCTGCGCTGGCTCATTGCCAGTTTCATGTGTTGGTTGTTATGTTTTTTACTTTTTTATTCCTTTTTACCTTCCCCCCCTTTTTCCTCATATTCCTTGCTCTGCTCATATATTCTATGCGCTCTTTAATACTTTCCTGGGTATCTGGTACTATCTCTCTCAAGAACGTATGTTGATATGTCGTCAATTGTAGTCGCCTCCCTAAATGTTCATGGGCTGAACGAGCCATGCAAACGGTCTCAAATTATCTCTCTTCTCCTGAGGGATAAAGTCTCAGTTGCGTTTCTGCAGGAGACTCATTTTAGGACAGGTAGAATCCCCAACCTCCCTCCTAAGAAATTTGTTCAGTGGTTCCATAGCACGAATGACTCAGCTAGCAGAGGAGTTAGTGTGGCTATGCACAAAAATCTACCATTCAAGCACACCGCTACCTCAGCGGACCCTGAGGGACGGTACATTTTTGTAAAGGGTGTTTTAAGCGACTCACCGGTTACATTCGCCAATCTATATGCGCCTAATAGAGGCCAAGTGCCATGGCTCGTTCAGACCCTTGACCTACTGGCATCCTTTTCTGATGGACTGTTAGTTTTAGGGGGCAACTTCAATGTTGCCCTGGAACCGGCGGTGGACACCTCAGTGGGCAGGCCGTCTGTGTCCTACAGGCTTTTGAAAAGGCTTAAATCTTCCCTACGAAAATTGAAGGTCAGGGATGTATGGCGTACTTTGAATCCCAGTGGCAGGGATTATACATATTATTCACATGCCAAGTCGTCCTTCCATAGATTGGATTACCTGTTCTTGTCTGACTCGCACATACGCAATGTCTCTGGAGCCCGGATTGGTAGTATCACGTTATCCGATCACGCGCCTGTTATTATTAATTTTTCCCTGTCTGGACCACTCAGAAAGGAACGCTTATGGCGTCTCAACGACACCTTGATTTTGGATCCCACCCATGCTTGCAAAATCAAGACGTCGATTTCTGAATTTTTCAAACTTAATGATACACCTGACTCCCCTCCTTCTCCTTCCATATTATGGGAATCCCATAAGGTAGTAATTAGGGGGGAACTTATCGCGTTAGGAGCTCATGTGAAGAAGCAGAGGACGCAGGCCTTAGATGCTGTGCTAGCAGACATTGCTCGCCTTGAATCCTCTCATAAGGAGTCACAGGCCAAGCGCTGCTTGAAGGATCTTACTGAGGCTAGAGTACGCTTAAGAAATCTATTGAATGTCACCTCTGCTAAGCTGGTCTTGCGCTCACGTTTTAAAGCATACGCACATGGAGATAGAGGAAACAGATTGATGTCGGCGATTGCCAAGAAGCAGTTCTCTGACTCCTTTGTTTCCTCTATTAAGGACTCCAAAGGCAAAATACATAAGTCCACTCCTGATATCGCCAAGGCATTTTGCGCCTTTTATGAAGCCTTATATAACTTACCCGCCCCTGAGGGGTCCACTACTAGTGATCTTTCAGAGGCAACAGATAAGTTTTTACAGACACTAGACCTTCCCTCTATATCCTCAACCAAGGCGTCCCAGCTTACTAGACCCATTACTGATACTGAGATTCAGAAGGTGCTCACGTCCATCCCAGATGGTTTCTCCATCACGTATTACAAGTCCTTTAAGGACGTTTTAATTCCCCGCTTTAGGGATTTGTGCAACTATCTTCTCTCAGGAGGTTCTCTAGCTCCTCACTCTCTATTGGCGCACATCACTGTCCTGCATAAGGAGAACAAGGATCCAACTTGCTGCAGCAATTACAGGCCGATCTCTTTGCTTAACTGTGATGTGAAGTGGTGGGCGAAGATTTTGGCTACAAGGCTTCAGGATGTTCTTCCTGATATCGTCCATGAAGAACAAGTTGGCTTTGTCCATGGCAGACAGGGGTCCGATAATACGGTACGGCTTCTTCATCTTGTAAATTGGGCTAAAAGATCCTCTAAGCCCTTAGTGTTGGTTAGTACCGATGCGGAAGAGGCCTTCGACAGGGTCAGCTGGCACTATACAGTCATGTGAAAAAATTAGGACACCCTTTGAAAGCATGTGGTTTTTTGTAACATTTTTAATAAAAGGTTATTTCATCTCCGTTTCAACAATACAGAGAGATTAAAGTAATCCGACTAAACAAAGAAAACTGAAGAAAAGTCTTTTCAAGATCTTCTGTAAATGTCATTCTACAAAAATGCCTATTCTAACTGAGGAAAAAGATAGGACACCCTTGCCCCTAATAGCGAGCGTTACCTCCTTTGGCTGAAATAACTGCAGTGAGACGGTTCTTGTAGCCATCTACCAGTCTTCGACATCGGTCTGAGGAAATTTTACCCCACTCCTCAATGCAGAACTTTTTCAGCTGTGAGATGTTTGAGGGGTTTCTTGCACGTACAGCCCTTTTCAAGTCACCCCACAGCATCTCAATGGGATTCAAATCTGGACTTTGACTTGGCCATTCCAGGACTCTCCATTTCTTCTTTTTCAGCCAATCTTTGGTTGATTTACTAGTATGTTTTGGGTCATTGTCATGTTGCATGGTCCAGTTCCGCTTCAGCTTTAATTTTCTAACTGATGGTCTCACATGTTCTTCAAGCACCTTCTGATACACAGTAGAATTCATCGTGGATTCTATGATGGTGAGCTGACCAGGTCCTGCTGCAGCAAAGCAGCCCCAAACCATGACACTTCCACCTCCATGCTTCACAGTTGGTATGAGGTTCTTTTCTTGGAATGCTGTGTTTGGTTTACGCCAAACATGTCCTCTGCTGTTGTGTCCAAATAATTCAATTTTGGACTCATCTGTCCAAAGAACATTATTCCAGAAGTCCTGGTCTTTGTCAACTTTATCATTGGCAAATGTCAGTCTGGCCTCGATGTTTCTCTTGGAAAGCAAAGGTTTCCTCCTTGCACACCTCCCATGCAAGTTAAACTTGTACAGTCTCTTTCTGATTGTAGAGGCATGTACTTCTACATCAACAGTAGCCAGAGCCTGCTGTAGTTCTCGAGATGACACTTTAGGGTTTTTGGAGACCTCTTTTAGCATCTTGCGGTCTGCTCTTGGGGTGAACTTGCTGGGGCGACCAGTCCTGGGCATGTTGGCAGTTGTTTTGAAAGCCCTCCACTTGTAGACTATCTTCCGGACAGTGGAATGGCTGATTTCAAAATCTTTTGAGATCTTTTTAAATCCCTTCCCAGACTCATAGGCTGCTACAATCTTTTTTCTGAAGTCCTCTGACAGCTCTTTTGCTCTCACCATGGTGCTCACTCTCACTTCAACAGTCAGGAGCACACCAAACTAAATGTCTGAGGTTTAAATAGGGCAAGCCTCATTCAACATGCAGAGTAACGATCTACTAATTATGTGCACCTGGTGTGATATACCTGTGTGAGATCTGAGCCAATTTAAGAGGGAATACATGTGAGGGTGTCCTATCTTTTTCCTCAGTTAGAATAGGCATTTTTGTAGAATGACATTTACAGAAGATCTTGAAAAGACTTTTCTTCAGTTTTCTTTGTTTAGTTGGATTACTTTAATCTCTCTGTATTGTTGAAACGGAGATGAAATAACCTTTTATTAACAATGTTACAAAAAACCACATGCTTTCAAAGGGTGTCCTAATTTTTTCACATGACTGTATGTCGCGGACCCTGTCGAGGTTTGGTCTTCCAGACCAATTCATTGCAGCCATTTATACCCTGTATTCGTCCCCCTCTGCCAGGGTCAAAGTCAACGGTGCATTGTCACCACCATTTCGCATCACTAACGGGACGAGGCAGGGTTGCCCCCTCTCTCCTGCACTATTCGTCTTAGTAATGGAGACCCTTTTGTGTAAAATAAGAGGAGATCCGGATATTAAAGGTCTTCAGATCGGCCCTTCTACACATGTTGCTGCAGCATTTGCGGATGACTTATTGGTCATGATCTCTAATCCTAAGGAGGCTTTACCCAAATTACTGACTATATTTGAGGGCTTTGGATTTATATCCAATTTTAAAATTAATTATGGAAAATCCATGACGCTTAACATCTCCTGCCCACAAGCGGTGATTAAGGCTATCAAGCGTGCTGCTCCATTCACTTGGGCCTCCAGAGACATTGCGTATTTGGGGACTCACATATCGGCCAATGTACAGGATCTGGCATCCCTTAACTATATACCGCTTCTGAAAACAGTGCGTACGCATCTACAAAATCTGAAACTTCCATTTGTTTCCTGGGTAGGGAGAAAGAACTACCTTAAGACCTTTATTCTTCCCAAATTTCTGTATCTGCTGCAGGTGCTCCCTATTTGGTTGCCAAACTCATATTTTACAGAAATACGGAGAGTATTCACACGCTTCCTGTGGAACGGGAAATCTCCGCGTATAGCTTATTCGGTTCTCACAAGGGACAGACGGTTTGGTGGTTTTGGGATGCCAGATGTGAAATTATATTATACTGCAGTACAGCTCTGTAGATGTGTGGCTATCATGACTCGTCACTCCGATTCCCTTTGCTCCCGCCTTAAAAAGGTGCTGTTCACGAACCAAGAACTACTTACTTTGTGGGGCATTAGGCCTCTTTCGGCCAATCACTACTACTCCTCTCCGGTTTGGAAGGGTATGCTGGTTGAATGGTCCAAAATGGTCCAGTCTCGCATTTTTAATTTTCCTAACCCTAGTATGCCACTTAACTTGCTACAAAACCACATTCACCCCTCTGTGTTAAACCCCTCCGGGATTTGGTCTATGCTCGCTGACATTCCTCTGCGGGATGTCCTTCTCCCGGACGGCAGTTTGAACTGGGATTCAGTGGTGGACCTCCCTGAGGTTAAAGCTGCGCCTTTTTTCCACTTAGCAGATTTTAAACGAGACATTAAAAAGTGTACTGGGCCTTTTGCAGGTCATAGCTCCCCCTCCTGGCTTGAAAAGAAGGTTTTGGCTACTAAACCTCCCCTTAGACAGTTATCCCAGATGTATAAAGAAATACTTTCTTCATTACCCCCAGAGCTACATTATGTGGTCTCCTGGGAGCGGGAGCTCTCCATGTCTCTTACGGAGCCGGAGAAGGCGTCCATCCTGGCCCACTCGCACGGCTTCAGTCGTTGTGTGAGGATTCAGGAGAATTCCTTTAAGCTTCTCAGTAGATGGTACAAAACACCCGAGTTCTTGCATAAATTAAACCCTGAGGTCCCTGAATCGTGTTGGAGATGTGGTACAGGTATTGGGTCTTTGTCGCATATTTGGTGGTTTTGTCACAAGATTCAACCGTTTTGGAAATCAATTGAGACAGAGGTTAATCAAATATGCAACACTAGGGTATCAATAGATGCTAAACTGGTGCTCTTATGGTGCCCTAACAGCTCTCTAACTCCCTCTAAACATGACCTCCCCACGATGCTGCTTACAGCAGCTAAGCTACTTATTCCCTTTTTGTGGAAGAATGACTCCCCACCGACTCTCCATATGTGGACTGACAAGGTGGACCAGATCTACCGTTTCGAGGAGCTTGCGCATTGGGAGACTAACTCACGTGCCCGCTTCTTAAAATTGTGGTCCCCATGGAAAGTTCATAGAAATTTTACATGATAGAGCAGAAGTTATCTCACTTCCTCGTTTCCCCCCCTCCTCCCTTCCCTCCCTCTTGATTGTTCCTTTCCCTTCTTCCCTTTGTACATTTTTATTTGGTGTTTCTTACTGACTATGGCAAGATTGCTTGTATTGTCTATGCATGATGTATATGCTGTATGTGCATATGGAGATTTGTCATCACCACTGTAATGTCATGTATGGGTCTCGACCCTGATCTTTTGCTCTCTTTCAATAAAAAGAAATATGGTTAAGAATATAACTACTATAATACTGCTCCTATGTACAAGAATATAACTACTATAATACTGCTCCTATGTACAAGAATATAACTACTATAATACTGCCTCCTATGTACAAGAATATAACTACTATAATACTGCTCCTCTGTACAAGAATATAACTACTATAATACTGCTCCTATGTACAAGAATATAACTACCATAATACTGCCTCCTATGTACAAGAATATAACTACTATAATACTGCTCCTATGTACAAGAATATAACTACTATAATACTGCTCCTCTGTACAAGAATATAACTACTATAATACTGCTCCTATGTACAAGAATATAACTACTATAATACTGCTCCTATGTACAAGAATATAACTAATATAATACTGCTCCTATGTACAAGAATATAACTACAATAATACTGCTCCTATGTACAAGAATATAACTACTATAATACTGCTTCCTATGTACAAGAATATAACTACTATAATACTGCTCATATGTACAAGAATATAACTACTATAATACTGCTCCTATGTACAAGAATATAACTACTATAATACTGCTCCTATGTACAAGAATATAACTACTATAATACTGCTTCTATATACAAGAATATAACTACTATAATACTGCTCCTATGTACAAGAATATAACTACTATAATACTGCTCCTATGTACAAGAATATAACTACTATAATACTGCTCCTATGTACAAGAATATAACTACTATAATACTGCCTCCTATATACAGGAAAACAACTACTATAATACTGCTTCCTATGTACAAGAATATAACTACTATAATACTGCCTCCTATATACAGGAAAACAACTACTATAATACTGCTTCCTATGTACAAGAATATAACTACTATATTACTGCCTTCTATGTACAAGAATATAACTACTATAATACTGCCTCCTATGTACAAGAATATAACTACTATATTATATTTCTCCTATGTACAAGAATATAACTACTATAATACTTCTCCTATGTACAGGAAAATAACTACTATAATACTGCTGCTATGTACAAGAATATAACTACTATAATACTGCTCCTATATACAAGACTATAACTACTATAATACTGCTCCTATATACAAGACTATAACTACTATAATACTGCTCCTATGTACAAGAATATAACTACTATGGGGCGGAGCTTGACCTTGGAGCTGAATGGCTGCTTGTTCCTGAGCTCCTCTCCCTGGCAGCTATTATAGCCCCTATTATTAGCTATTTACTCGGTGCCAATGGGGAAACCAGGCAAGGACCGTCACTCTGAGACACCAGAGCCGACAGGGGCCCGTTCCAGGCAACCTGAGATGGATAAATTCCTTAAGAAACAGTCCAGGACTCCTGCTGTTGAAACATACAAGAAGGCGCGGCAGCCCTCTGAAGCAGAGGAAGGCTCTGAGGCAGGAAGCACTTCTGATGTCTCCGATCGCAGACCACTGCGAAAGAGCTCCTCACTCTCCAAAGCAGATCTCAGGGACATTCTGGAATCTGCTCTTGCACCTCTTAAAAGGGACTTGGAGGAGATAAAAGGAGACCTGCGGCAGATTGGGAATCGTGTGGAGTCCCTGGAGCTAGCACAGGAAGCCATCCTGGTGCATGAGGGTAAGACCAGCGCAGCCCTGCAAACCCACAGAGACTTGCTAAACGATGCGCTGATGCGCATAGAGGATCAGGAGAACAGGAGCTGGCGGCGAAATATTCGCATCCGTGGCCTACCCGAAAATATTGCGATTGACGCGCTTCATTCAGTCGCATGTGAAATTTTCTCCTCCCTGCTGGGAGCTGAGAGAGCAGCTCCGATTGTGATCGAGCGCATCCACAGGGCCTTAAGGCCCCAGCCAAAACCTGGTGAGCCGCCGCGGGATGTAGTATGCGGCATCCTAAGCTATGTGGACACTGCCGCGCTGCTCAAGGCGGGAAGGGAGGCTGACCGCATCATGTACAGTGAGACCCCAGTCCTTTTCTTCCAGGATCTGGCCCCCTCCACCTTAGCCAAGAGGCGCATCGTGAAGCCGCTCCTAGAGGCCCTTAAAGCCACAGCTACGCCATTCCGATGGCTCTATCCCTTCGGTCTGGCCATCTTGAAAAACGGGAGGCAGTATATGGTGCGGACCCCGGAAGACCTGAAAGCAATATGGGGTCCTCTTGGGATTGAACCCATCACAGTTCCCTTGTGGATGCCGGCTGATCAAGGGGACCCCCTGCCTACCCCTCTGGGTGTAGATTCGTGGCAGCAAGTTTCACCCTCCAGAGCTGGGAAACAAGGAAAAGGCCGGTCGCAAGCACCTGTTACCTGACTTTGTTCCGGGAAGCGCTGAAGGCGCTTTTGTTCACTCTCCACTGAGTTCAATGTTCTGTGACTTTGCTGGGTCCCAAGATGTAGGAACTCTGTCTGGCTCTGTCTGAGCTGAAGTCTAATCGTTGTCCATTTTTTTTGGACTTATGTTAGGTCTTGGCCCATTGCCCCGTTCTCATGGGTTTTGGGCCGGACCCTATACTTTACTACCTTGCCTGCATGAGACGCAGGTTACGAGCTGTGCACTGGAGCACTGACTGCACTGTTAGTTATGCGGGGGTTATATGTCTGCACTGTTGTCAGTTATGTTACTGATTATGTCCTCTCCCTCACCCCCTTCCTTTCTACCCCCGGTGGCCCCACAGGAGCCCCCCTCTGATAGATCCCGGCTGTTTGCCGCTATGAAAAAGGATCTCCATTGTGTCAGATGCTGGGTGGGGTCACGTGCTCCCTGTCCATGGGGAGACATTCTTTGTTATTTGGGTTGTGTTACTGTCTCATTTGTTATGTTTATTATTTTTCTTTTGACTTCCCTTGTACCCTCCTTCTCCTTACTCCGTCCGTGGCTTTCCAGACTGGATGTCCTCTTGCTCTGGGCCGACAGGCCTCCTCTGTCTTCACTATGGCCTCTGTTGTAGTTGCCTCACTGAATGCCAAGGGTCTGAACGAGCCATGTAAGCGGTCTCAGGTGCTCTCTTTGTTACTGAAAGATGAGGCCTCCGTTGTATTCCTCCAAGAAACTCATTTTAAATCAGGGAAGATCCCGAAATTGTCCCAAAACGCATTCCCACAATGGTTTCATAGCTCTTTTGCCTCGGCTAGCAGGGGCGTCAGCGTGGCCGTCCACAAGCGCCTACCCTTCAAACACTCCGCTGTCCTTGTGGACACTGATGGTCGCTTCTTATTCGTTAAGGGGCACATCGCTGACGCGCCTGTTACCCTGGCTAATTTATATGCCCCTAATAGGGGTCAGATCCCCTGGCTCATTTGGACTCTTGAGCAATTACAGGCTTTTAGTGAGGGCATGCTTATACTAGGAGGTGACTTTAATGAGACTATGGAGCCAGGCCTTGACTCGTCCTCCCAGAGGTCTGAGTTGTCCCACAAACTTCTGCGACGTCTGAAGACTGCGCTGAAGAAGTTGCAGGTTATTGATGTGTGGCGCACTATGCATCCCTCTGGTAGGGATTATACGTTTTATTCAAACGCTAAAAAATCCTTCCATAGGTTGGACTACTTGTTTTTATCCTCCCCCCATATTTCTCAGGTGGTAGACACGAGGATTGGGAACATTACGCTTTCTGATCACGCCCCGGTATTTCTCCGAGTGTCTATGACAGCTCTTCCTAAACGTGAGAGAATATGGCGTCTTAATGACACATTGATCTCCGACTCTACCAACGCAGCTAGAATCTCCCGGATTATGTCTGAATTCTTCTCTCTTAATGCAGTGGGCGACCCTCCTCCCTCCCCCTCCATCTTGTGGGAGTCTCATAAGGCGGTGGTTAGAGGAGAATTAATTTCCCTGGGCTCGCATGTTAAAAAGTTGCGCTCCAAGGCTGTAGATGACCTGCTGTCCCACATAGCGAGTCTTGAACTGACCCATAAGCAAACCCAGGCTCAGGCTGTGGCTGCTGAATTGGCGGAGGCCAGGACGGGACTGAAAAACTTGCTCAACGCCAAATCAGCGAAACTTATATTCCGCTCCAGGTTTAAAGCTTATGCCCATGGGAACAAAGGGAATAAACTAATGTCTGCCATGGCTAAGCAACGTCACGTGGATTCATTTATCCCTGCTATTCTAGATGCGAAAGGCAATAAGCACAAGTCGACTCACGATATAGCGAAAGCGTTTAGTGCTTTTTATGCGGATCTATATAACCTCCCCACTCCAGACCGTCCTGGTTCAGCCTCTATTGAGCAAGCCACAGATGAGTTCCTGTCCACTCTGAAGCTGCCCTCTATTAGTCCCCTGCAAGCTTCCCAACTAGTCGCCCCTGTATCAAGAGAGGAAATTGGCAAGGTCCTTTCCTCCATTCCTTCCGGCAAAAGTCCAGGCCCGGATGGACTCCCTATATCGTATTACAAGACCTTCAAAGACGTTTTGACTCCTCATTTTCAGGCACTCTGTAATTTCCTCCTGTCTGGAGGCTCTCTACCCCCCCAAACGTTAGAGGCCCACATAACTATACTCCATAAGGAAAACAAAGACCCCCTCCACTGTGGCAGTTATCGCCCGATTTCACTGCTAAATGCGGATGTCAAGTGGTGGGCCAAGATACTGGCGCAGCGAATACAGCTGATCCTGCTGGATCTTATTGATAGCGAGCAAGTGGGGTTTGTGCGTGGCAGACGGGGCTTTGAAAACACGATAGGTTTGCTCCATCTTATGGATTGGGCTAGAAGCTCCTCCACGCCTCTGGCTTTGCTGAGCACGGATGCGGAGGCCTTCGACAGGGTCGGTTGGCATTATATGTCACGGGCCCTGTCGAGGTTTGGTTTCCCAGATTCGTCTATATCTGCGATCTTCACTCTGTACTCAGCCCCGTCTGCAAGACTCAAAATAAATGGTACGCTTTCTCCCTCCTTTTCCATATCCAATGGGACGAGGCAGGGGTGTCCCCTCTCCCCATCTCTGTTTGTCATAGTGATGGAGACTTTGCTGTGTAAGATCCGGCAGGATCATGCGGTTAGGGGCTTGACCATTGATTCTCAGACCCACTTGACAGCCGCATTTGCAGATGACCTACTTATCATGACCTCCAATCCCGAAACATCCTTCCCTAGGCTTTTGTCTCTTTTTGAGGAGTTTGGCTATGTGTCAAACTTTAAAATCAACTATAGCAAGTCAATGGCCCTAAACGTTACTTGTCCAGAATCGGTTAAAGAGGCCCTTCAGGATACTACCCCCTTTCACTGGGCTACAAAAGACATAGTATTTTTGGGTGTGCATGTCCCGGCTCAGGCGAAGGACTTATTTGCTCTGAATTATGCCCCCTTATTGTCCTCAGTTAGGAAGCAGCTGCACTCTATTAAACTGCCGTTTATTTCATGGTGTGGTAAGAGGAACTACCTTAAGACCTTTTATAGCTCCAAAATTTTTGTACCTTCTGCAGGTGTTGCCTATCTGGCTGCCGCACTCATTTTTTGTAGACATCCGCAGAGTTTTCTCCCTCTTTTTGTGGGGAAGTAAAC
The DNA here is from genome assembly GCF_014858855.1 of Bufo gargarizans. NCBI lineage: Eukaryota > Metazoa > Chordata > Amphibia > Anura > Bufonidae > Bufo > Bufo gargarizans. Next base: position 200,140 of record NW_025334410.1, read on the forward strand.
CCTCCAGAATTGCTTATTCGGTGTTGACCAGAGAGAGGAGGTTTGGCGGCTTTGGTCTGCCCGACATACGTTCCTACTATGTGGCCTTTCAACTATTTAGAGGTCTATCCCTCCTCAATAGCACTTATAGTGCTCCATATGTGTGTCTTGAGCGCTCCCTGCTCTCCACTAGAATGAAGCGGATTCTCTGGGGGCTGTCCCCATTTGCACTCTGCCTTTTTGTGATGGGCTGCGCGTTAGGCACAAGTCACCCGACACACATGTTGGAGATTTACTCCATTTTTCAACTGTTCGTACTGTTTTTTATGTTATTGAGTTTCCCTGGTCACACACATGCATCAGAACCATTGTTCGCTCTGAAGAATCTAACCAGAACATATCATGGCATTGATTAAATGTACATCATTTAATGTCAGAGGGTTTAACACCCCGCAGAAGAGGTCACAAGTTATAAGGATGATGAAAAAATTGCATACTGACATCTGTTTCCTGCAAGAATTGCACTTTAAGTCGGCGCATGTCCCCACCCTCCCTAGAACATATTTTCAGCATTGGTTCACTAGTGAATATAGTAAGGCAGCTAGGGGTGTGGGCATTGCCATATCTAAGAAAGTCCCCTTTCAACTGATTTGCAAACAAGAAGACCCGGAAGGGCGCTATGTATTCGTGAAGGGCTCAATTGGTACTCAGGTAGTGACTCTTGCCAGTTTATATTGCCCTAACAGAGGACAAGCAAAGTGGCTTATCAGTACTCTGAAGACGTTTGCTTCCTTTGCAGAGGGGATAAGATTAATAGGGGGTGATCTTAATATGACGCTGAATCCCTTAATGGACGCATCTGACGGCACTTCGCAATTAACTCAGGCGGTCATAGGTAGGGTTAATAACTACCTTGCAGACGCCAATCTGGTGGATTCATGGAGGCTGCTTCACCCTGTTGACAAAGACTTTTCTTTCTTTTCAGCCCCACACAACACCTATAAGAGGCTGGACTATGTCCTGATCTCTGGCAGCTGTGCGGACAGGTTGGAGCGGTCCACCATTGAACCCATTACGGTTTCTGACCATGCCCCAGTGACTATCTCACTCCAATTCCCAACCTTGCCAATTCACACTAGGCAATGGCGGTTAAATGAGACACTCTTAGATAAACAATCGGATCTGATTAACCTCAGCCAGAAGTTGACCTTGTTTTTTAGGGAGAATTGCACGGAAGGCATGCCGCTCATAACTGTCTGGGAGACGCACAAACAGGTCATGAGGGGGGAGCTCATTGCGCTGGGCAGCGGAGTCAAAAAGGCCAGACAGGAGCACTTAAATAGCCTACTTAGGCAAATAGCTGATATTGAATCGCTACATAAGAGGTCTAGAGCCATAGAAGCTAGAGATAAACTAAACGTCTTACGCAAACAGCTGACAGATCACCTAAATATATGCTACGCGAAAACGTACCAGTATTCGCAATTTCGCTTTTACTCCCATGGAGACAAGGGCACGAAACTTATGTCCGCTTTGCTTAAACAAAAAAAGGACTCTATGTATATAGCAGGTATTGACACGAAAGATGGCACCACCCTACATAAAACGTCAGATATAGCCATTGAGTTCCAAAAATTTTATAGCGACCTTTATGGACTCCCGGATGAGGTAGCAGGATCCACAGAGGGAAGGGTTACCCTGATAGATAACTTCTTAAACCATTTACAGCTGCCCACCTTAACTGAGGAAGAAGTTCAAGCTCTATTATCCCCTGTAACGGAGGAAGAGGTAGATAAACTACTGGGTTCCATGCCACTAGGGAAGAGCCCAGGCCCAGACGGCTTCCCAGTGGGTTATTATAAAAAATTCTCTAACATACTGACTCCCTACTTGGCTGCCTGGTGCAATGAGCTCCTGAAAGGATCCCAGTTACACAAGTAGTCCCTTGAGGCAACAGTTACTATCCTCCCCAAACCAGGGAAAGACCCTAAATTGTGTGGCAGCTACAGACCAATCTCGCTTTTAAATGTAGACGTTAAGATCTGGGCGAAACTTTTGGCTTCTAGGATAAGTGCTCTTCTCCCTAGACTTATAAACCCTGAACAAACAGGTTTTGTACCTGGCAGGGAAGGTAGTCACAACTCGTGTAGAATCTTGTCCATTATGCAGTTAGCTGTTAAAAAGAGGATTCCCCTGGTCTTGCTGGGTATAGACGCGGAGAAGGCCTTTGATCGGGTGAACTGGACCTACATGATTAGTACCTTGGAAAAGTTTGGCTTTCCTCAACAGTTTCGAAACGCTATCATGTCACTGTATGGTGACCCAAGCGCCCGGATCAGAGTTAATGGCACTCTGTCACCTCCCTTCCCCATAAAGAATGGGACGAGACAGGGTTGCCCGTTATCGCCTGCTCTGTACATACTAGTAATGGAAACCTTGCTTCAAGCTATTAGGGAACACCCTGGTATCAAGGGCATTAAATTGGAGAACAGCTCTACTGAACATCTTAATGCAGCATATGCAGATGACCTTTTGGTTATGGTTTCCAACCCGGTCGAGGCCTTCCCGCGTCTGTTAACCCTGTTCGAGCAATATGGACAGGTGTCCAACTTCAAAGTAAACCACACAAAGTCAGAGGCTATGAACGTGTCGGCACCAGCCAATCAGATCAGTCTACTTAAATCCAATACTCCCTTTATATGGCAAACGTCTCACCTGTCCTACCTGGGTATCAAAATTCCATGTAAATTGGATAAATTATTCCAACTAAATTATGCTGCATTACTAAAGGATATCCAACAACAGTTGCACACCCTGCGTATTCCATATGTATCGTGGATGGGCCGGAAGAATATGCTGAAAGCATTTATTATGCCTAGATTATTATATACCATGCAGATGCTGCCTGTCTTTCTTCCCTCCTCCTTCTTTACACAAATCAGACGACTCTTTAGCACGTTCCTTTGGAGGGGGAGGGGAGCGAGACTGGCGCATCACATGTTGATATTGAGGAAAGCTCAAGGAGGGATGGCTTTACCCGATGCTCATCAGTATTATAAAGATAGAGATTGCACAACTTGATAGGAAACAGAGGGCGGGTTTATGGGGCCTGAACTCCTCTTCACTACACTCACAGGTGCTGCTCAAAGGCACAGCAGCGGTTGTTAGACAACTAAACAAAGATAAATACTTGCTATCTGCTCCGTCATCATTGATGCCAGCTGACCTAGCTCCATTCCTAGTTAGACCCAATGCAGAAACTGTATCGCCAGCATGGAACAGAATGCACTCTTACACAATAGCAGAATTTCTAGATGGGGCATCAAATGCTCTTCATGACCAACACCCCATAAACAGCGTCCTGTCATCTTGCAATTTTTTGGACACCATAGAATTTAATTCTGTCAGCAAACCACTATTAAAAGATAGACAGAGTAAGGGTCCATTCACACGTCCGTTTTTTCTTTCCTGATCTGTTCCGTTTTTTGCTGAACAGATCTGGACCAGATCTGGACCCATTCATTTTCAATGGGTCCTGAAAAAAAATCAGACATTGTGCTGTCCGTTTTTTTTCAGGACCCATTGAAAATTAATGGGTCCAGATCTGGTCCAGATCTGTTCAGCAAAAAACGGAACAGATCAGGAAAGAAAAAACGGACGTGTGAATAGACCCTAAAGCAGGAACCACTTGGTTTGAGAAGTTGATGCATTTAGAGTCCTCCCCCAATAAACTAATATCTAAACTATACTTGGCACTTACCGTCCAAAACCCTATAGGGATCCCAAATTATTTAAAAACTTGGGCCACAGAGTTGGACTTAAAATTTTCGGAAACTGACATATTGCGCATTCACGCACATTCACATGGATTTTCCAGATGTGTAAGGGTACAAGAGCACTCATACAAGTTACTAACTCAATGGTATCAGACCCCGAAACAATTATTCATTAAAGGTCTCTGCACATCTGACTTGTGCTTGAGGTGTAAGGAGGCGAGTGGATCGCAAACACATATATTTTGGTCGTGCCCAAAGATACGAGGGTATTGGGAGGGAGTCTCGGAAGTAATAAATAAAGTCATGAATAGTAACATTCAGCTGTCACCAGAATTGGTGCTACTCTGGCTTCCCACACCAGCCCTGTCCCCATCCAAATCAAGCTTACCTACACATTTAATACAAGCTGCGAGGCTTCTAATACCACAGAAGTGGCTCAGTGAGGAACCGCCTACACTTCCACACTGGGAGGCAAAGGTGGACCAGATATGTAGAATGGAGGAGCTGGCTGGCTGGGAGACCAGACGACACGAAAAGTTTTTGAAAATCTGGACCCCATGGTTGACATACAGGAACCAGAGAATAGAACTACTAGCTCACTAGGATGCAAGAATTGTAATTTGGTGAGTCTCCATATCATAATATCATTCCGTGACCACTAAGATTCAGCGACATCTGTAGAGCGTTCGTTGGTAGAGTTCGTATGGAAAGCATTGGAAGTATGTGTGTACAGGAGGGTCTTCCCAAGGAGGCCTTACCACCCCAACCCCCCACTCCAAGTTGAAGGACCACGGTTTCTTCCCCCCCCCCCCTCCCTCTCACCATTTTCCTGAATAGGACTTTGTAACGGACCGTTTCAGCAGACAAGGGGTTAAAATCCGTTTAGGCGATATGCCCCTTTCTGAGAGACAGGCACAGCTACTGCAGAACACCAACCTCCCGAACTGGATACAAAATAGCACTCCAAACTGGAACCTCGCAAATAGCTGTCAGCAGACGAACAGGAAAAGCGTACAGTCAGCTTACACTCTTGGCAATCAGTCTCCAACAGCATACAGGGAATCCCCCCAATAACGAGACAAGGCTCCGTGTTGAGGGTCAAGCAGTGCTCTGACTGTACTTCAGAGACAGCCTCTTTTATTCATAAAAAACAAACATAGTACGGCCCACAGGGTTTTGAAATCCAACCAATCAGTAATTCACAACACACACAATGTAAATACAGCAACCAATCGTTCACGCCCCCAGAGGACCAGAAGGGAGACTGCGACACAGGACAGATACAACATATCCCCACAATGCATCATGGTTTCCTCCTCTCTGTCCCGGAGACAACCGAGGGCAATCCAATTATCTCTCAGGACAAAGGGAGGTCACCAATACACATGTGGAGACAACAGGACAGACATAACCATTTAAACACACAATGGCACACCCCCACAGCAAACACAGACATTTAACATATCCCCAGATAGCTCAAGTCTGAGTGCATATCATTAGGTGAATGGCACTCAGAATGCACGAATACGACAATATTAGCTATCTGGGTGCCTCACATAACATACAATTTAACCGAACGCATAATAACATAAAATACAATTCCACAGACAGATTTAAGCTGTGCGGCCGGTCTGTCTTGTCCTTTCAAGTTACTATGGGCCATAATCCTGAGGCAAGAGGCTAGCAACCAGCCCCCTCCAAAACCCAGTGGCGAGGTTGGTTTCGCCACACATATCCCCCCCCCCCCCCCAGGGAAGACTAACCAGATACCTGACCTCACGCCGGTCGGTACCTGAGTTAGTCTGGCAGCCCACCCACAACCCAATATTGGACCTGTTGAATCTTAGGGCCTGGCTCTGGTCTGTATGTCCCCATCTGTTGAGTGGGCATCTGCTACTCCTTGCTTTGTGGTTCTCCAGCTTGGAGCTGTAGGTACTTGGTGGGCAGAGGCCGACTGCGCTCTGCCCAGATGCCAGCTCTTCCGCTGGGGATGCCTGTGGGAAGTCAGTCTCTGGACAAGAGGATAGGGGAGGGCGGAGGCCAACCGCGCTCTGCCCTGATGCCAGCTCTTTTGCTGGCGTGAGGGGCGTACAAGCCAGTCCTGTAACAAGGGGGTCCGTGGAGCAGAGGCTAGCGGCTCTCTGCCCTGATGCCAGCTCTTCCGCTGGGAAGGGATCAGTGGGTATTGCAGGCTCATTCACTGCCCCCAGAACTCGGTTGGGAAGTAGCTGGGAAGAGGAGGGCTCGCTTACCTCCTCCTCCTGGTATCCCTGCGGAGATGGCTGGAGATCTGGTTGTTTGAGGGGGAGACCGACTGTCTCCTCTTTGGCTAAACAGCCCTGTTGCTGGGGAACAGGACCGACTGTCCCTACCCCCTGTGCTGTGAGTGCAGAGACCACGGTCCCATCTGCACAGTTGTGGGGCTTACTGTCTCCCCCTGGTGCGTTAAGCTGCCGCTGGGGAATGGAGACTAGGCTCCCAGTTCCCAACAAATCCTGCTGCTGCTGGGGGACAGGACCGACTGTCTCTGCCCCCTGTAACTCCGCCTGCCGCTGGGGAATGGAGACTCGGCTCTCAATTCCCTGTACATCACACGGCCGCTGGGGAATGGAGACTAGGCTCCCAATTCCTAAAAAATCATGCTGCTGCTGGGGGGCAGGAACAACTACCTCTGCCCCCTGTAACTCAGCCTGCCGCTGGGGAGGGAGGCCGCTGCTCTCCCCTCCCTGCACTTCACACTGCCGCTGGGGAATGGAGACTGGGCTCCCACTGTCCCGCAACTGTTACTTCCGATGGAGGTCCACCCAACGTGGCAGCTGACCGTCACCTTCTGCCCGGTATAGTAGGGTCTTTAACACTAGACTCCTCACGAACTTCACGTATTTCTCAGCTGGATTGGGTCCGAAGAAGTTCAGCCGCAACCACATCATACGGTCAAATTCCTCCACAGAGTATCTGTACTCCACTGCTGGTTCCATCCTGGTGCTTTTAGGGTCGCTGTACTGAGACATGTGTTGCCCTTAAATTGTAGAATCCACAGAAATGGTGTCTCCTGTAGCTGTCCTTCTGGCTGTAGGAACGATCCCACTGCTGCCACCAATGTAACGGATCTCCTAGCACCCCGACCGGGTACCTCCGTCGATAAATGCTCCTAGTGCTTTCCGAGGACTCCAAGCACTCCACTTGACACCGTACGCCCTGCAGACCCCACGAACCGCCGCAGCTTGGTTGGGGTCTCACCGTCCTCCACCCACGCTGGACCTACTACAAGGCTCCAGGCTCCAGTGGGTGAACCTCTTGTTGGAGACTGATTGCCAGGAGTGTAAGCTGACTGTACACTTTTCCTGTTCGTCTGCTGACAGCTATTTGCGAGGTTCCAGTTTGGAGTGCTATTTTGTATCCAGTTCGGGAGGTTGGTGTTCTGCAGTAGCTGTGCCTGTCTCTCAGAAAGGGGCATATCGCCTAAACGGATTTTAACCCCTTGTCTGCTGAAACGGTCCGTTACAGACTTTACCTCCTCCTTGCTGACAAGGATTGTAAAGGTACACATGTGTTCACTTTAGGAGGTATAAATGTCTCTCAACATTAAATAACTTATGCATATGTGTATAAAGCTTATCGATGAAGGACACAACTATGTTTCTGTAACATGATTCATCGCAAGATCTAGGGTATCTGTGAAAACCCCTATATAGTGCTTGTTATGGTAAACCTCTCAGCAGCATACCTCAATGTATAAGGTAAATGAACACGTGTATTACCTGTAGCGAAGTATATTGTCTATATAATAATTTACTTTATCTGGCAACATGTGGAGTTGGAATGTTCTGTCAATGTTTTGATGGTTATAACTGCTATCAATAAAAAGAAATTTGACAGAATATAACTACTATAATACTGCTACTATGTACAAGAATATAACTACTATAATACTGCCTCCTATGTACAAGGAATATAACTACTATAATACTGCCTCCTATGTACAAGAATATAACTACCATAATACTGCTCCTATGTACAAGAATAACTACTATAATACTGCTTCCTGTGTACAAGAATATAACTACCATAATACTGCTCCTATGTACAAGAATATAACTACTATAATACTGCCTTCTATGTACAAGAATATAACAACTATAGAGGGGCGGAGCTTGACCGGCGTCCTGACCGGCCGCATGTGAAGAGAGCTCTCCTCTCCATAACCCTACAAAGTGGTTTATTTCGCACCCTATTTGATCTACGATGGGGAAAGTTGGCAGATACTTGCCCAAAGACAAGGCCGAACCCCTCAAGCAAGACAAGGGACCCTCCGATATGGAGAAATACTTTAATAAGCGGCCTACAGCTCCGGCATCAGAGCGGCCTAAGATGGCGCAGACAGACCCGGATGAGGGCATTGAAGACGCCGAGAGAGCTGACAGCCCTTACACAGAGGGATCTCTGAGCTCGCAAGCAGAGGCACCGGAACCTATCTCCAAAAAGTTCCTACAGCAGGCGCTTACATCGGCTTTGTTCCCGGTGATGCAGGAACTGAATGAGATCAAGGGAGACGTGAAACATATCGGCCATAGAGTCGAGAGACTTGAGCAAACACAGGGAGCCATTTTAGAGCATGCCCGCACGCTGGGTGATAACTCCTCCGCTTACCTGTCCTCCCTAGATCATGCATATGCCCTGATAGAAGATCAGGAGAATAGGAGTCGACGGAAAAATGTACGATTTAGAGGCCTACCGGAGACAGTGTCCCATGAAGATTTGCCTGCGGCCGCGGCCGCCATCTTTGAATCGCTGCTAGGCCCAGAGAGCGCTTCCATGGTCGCAATCGAGCGCATTCATCGCTCTTTACGCCCCAAACCTAAAGAAGGGGATCCCCCTCGCGACGTAGTCTGTGGCCTCCTGCGATACACGGACACAGCAGCCTTATTTAAAGCAGCGAGAGAAAAAGGGGACATTAAGCATGACGGATGTAAAATCCTGTTATTCCAGGACCTCGCGCCTTCTACATTGAGCAAAAGGAGAGCCCTGCGCCCGATTACAGAAATCCTGAAGCTGAACAGAATTCCGTTCAAATGGCTCTTTCCTTTCGGCCTGACCTTTTTTAAAGAGGGGAGAAGGTGCACTATACGGGCCCCCAGTGACCTGCCGGGTGCGTGGGAGCTGCTTAATACCACGCCACAAGACATACCATCATGGCTGCCCTCGGCGGACACTGGAGTCCCGCTTCCAGAACTTCCAGAATGCTCCAGATGGTCCAGAGTTCCCTCAAGAAAAGGCCCGGGATCCAAACAAAGAATGACCTGAACTGTCGCTACAGGTCGTATGCCTACTTCCTACACAGAGGGTTCCTAAGTTCTGTTTGTTATAGGAACACCTTTGGCTTGGCAGGACTATTGCACCTTACTAAGTCCAATGCTTGTTGACAGGTGGCCGAAGCAACTGCCATTATTGCTATCTCAGCGTTATATGTTCCCCTGAATGCGCTGGGAATGTTATTATTTTTACTACTCTGGGTCTTGTTCTACCGCAGCTGTATTGTTATGTTGGGGTTTGTATCTTTGAGTGAGGGGCTAATTAGATTACGTATGTAATTTTTTTTATGCGCACTTTGTAGGGGTAGGGGCGCCAAATTGTGGTTCTGGGAGCAGCGCCGACTGATGTCATACGTGTGGGCCTGCTTTCACATGGCCACTAGAGGCCCCTATGTCCTGTTCTGTTGTTTTCCCGCCTCAGGCGAGCTCCTCATATGCGGCGCTCTGCATATTCTGTCCACACTGGCGATAGGGCCGTGGGGGGTCTCGCCTGTCTCGGGAAAGCGCCAGAGCTCCCGTTGGAGTTTATCACTCTGTTATGTTAACCCAGTTTTCCTATCCATGAACCGATTTCTCTGTGCATATGTGTTTCTATGTCAATTGATGTACTGATGGCTACTGTAAATTGTACTACATTTAATGTGCGGGGTTTCAACACCCCTCAGAAACGATCGCAAGTGATCCGGCTTCTGAAGAAACAACACACTGATATTTGCTTTTTTCAAGAATTGCATTTTAAATTAGGCCACATTCCTAAACTTTCTCAATCCTATTTTCAGCACTGGTTCATCAGCGCTCATGCCAAGGCTTCCAGGGGTGCGGGTATCGCCATCTCTAAAGGAACTCCCTTCTCCCTCATTGCTTCTTTAGCTGATCCAGAGGGACGATACATGTTTGCCAAAGGTAAGCTTGGGACGGTCTTGGTGACACTGGCGAGTCTATATAGCCCTAACAGGGGTCAGGGCCCTTGGCTGAAAAATACCTTAAAGACATTGACTTCGTTTGCAGAGGGCGTGTGGCTGGTAGGGGGTGATCTTAATGTTGCCTTAAACCCATTGGTTGATGCGTCAGACCATTCCTCACAATTAACCCATGTAGCTCTAAGTAGAATAAATAAACACATAGCAGGAGCTCAGTTACTAGACACGTGGAGATTGATTCATCCCACAGACCTGGACTACACATTTTTCTCAGCCCCACATAAGGTCTATAATAGACTAGACTATATCTTTATTTCCACTTCTCATGCAGGGCTAGTGAGTAACTCCACCATTGATCCCATGACAGTGTCTGACCATGCCCCAGTAACGACATCCGTGGTGTTCTCAGAGCTACCTCGGCGCTCTAGACAATGGAGACTCAATGAGACTCTACTAGACGTTGCTCAAGCAGCAGATGCGTTTCTGGCCGACCTTACATTACCTGCACTCAGGGCTGAGGAGAAAGAGCAGCTCCTTACACCGGTGGCCAGGGAGGAGTTAGCTGGCATTTTGGGCTCTATGCCCTTAGGGAAGAGCCCAGGACCAGACGGGTTTTCAGCGGGATATTATAAAAAATTAGCAGCTACTTTACTCCCACACATGACCACTTGGTGTAATGCCTTGCTGGATGGAGCCACCCTACACAAACAATCTTTAGAAGCGACGGTCACAATTCTGCCAAAAGCAGGGAAGGATCCCAGCCAGTGCGGTAGCTATAGACCGATTTCGCTCCTTAATGTGGATATCAAAATTTGGGCCAAAGTGTTGGCATCACGCCTCGCCACATTATTGCCAAGGTTGATCCATCCTGACCAGTCTGGGTTTGTGCCTGGGCGTGAAGGCTGTCAAAATTCATGTAGAGTGATCTCAGCAATGCAATTGGCCAAAAATAGAGGTATCCCATTAGTGCTGCTGGGTGTGGATGCGGAAAAGGCCTTTGACAGGGTGAGCTGGAGCTATATGAGGAAAACATTACATAAATTTGGCATACCTGAGAAGTTCCAGGTTGCCATTATGTCCCTATACAGCGACCCCAGTGCTTGTATCCGGGTGAACGGAACTTTGTCTCAAGCATTCCCAATCACAAACGGAACTCGTCAGGGTTGTCCTCTATCGCCCACTTTATACATTATGGTGATGGAGACGTTAATGCAAGCAATTAGGGAACACCCCGGCATAAAAGGCATCAAGGCCCACGATAACTCCTCAGAATTCGTCACTGCCGCATATGCGGATGACCTCTTGGTAATGCTCACCAACCCTGTCGAGGCCTTTCCGCATCTTCTATCCCTTTTTAAACAATATGGGAGAATCTCTAATTTCAAAGCCAACTACACGAAGTCGGAGGCTATGAATGTCTCGGCGATGAAAAACGTGGTTTCCAAATTGAAGGAAACAACGCCGTTCATTTGGCAGACCTCTCACCTTTCTTACCTAGGGGTCAAACTTCCTGCTGGTCTGGATCAGATTTTTCCTCTAAACTATAGCCCCTTATTGAAAGATATGCAGACACAACTCCACTCACTCAAAGTCCCATACGTGTCCTGGATGGGCAGGAAGAACCTTTTAAAAGCGTTCATCATGCCCAGACTCCTGTATGTTCTTCAAATGCTGCCCATTTTTCTCCCCATGTCCTTTTTCTGTAACGTCAGAAAACTGTTTACAGCATTTTTGTGGGGTGGGAAGGCCGCTAGGATAGCCCACAGCAGGCTGATACAGAGGAGGAACACGAGGGGATTTGGGCTGCCAGATGCTCATCTTTACTATCAAGCAATACACTTGAAAAGGTGGATTCAGTTACATGCCACTAAATACCGAGTTTGGGGTAGTGAAATGGAACTTGCCCAACTCTCATCGGTACAGAGGGCAGGTCTCTGGTGTCTTAATACTTCCAACCTTAGGTCACAAGTGTTACTAGGGGGTACGGCTTCGGTGATTCAACAACTAAATAAATCGCACAATCTTTTGAATAATCCCTCCCCTTCCATGCCAGCGGATCTTCTCCCTTTTGCCACACGCCCGAAAGCAAAACAAGTCGCTCCAATATGGCTTAAGTTGCGTAAATTTAAGGCAGAGGAATTCCTTAACTTGTCCTCAGGGACTCTGGCTGGGGAACATCCCCTGCATTCTCTAATGCAATCATGCAATTTTCTAGAGCAGATTGAGCTCAACTCTGTCTCCAAACCAATTATAGGGAATAATAGACATAGCCCAACGCAGTCATGGTTTGAGAAACTGCTGGTGTCCGAGACTGTCCCTCGCAAGCTGATTTCCTTGTGTTACCTGGCCTTGGTTAGTCCCCGCTCTCCTGGAACGCCGCAATATGCGAGGCTCTGGGCCACTGAGTTGAATTTAGAATTGAGCGAGACGGATGTTATGCGTATGCACGCACACTCACATGGGTTCTCCAGATGTACTAGGATTCAGGAACATTCATACAAGGTCCTTACCCAATGGTATCAGACTCCGAAGCAACTGTATATTAGAGGTATGAGACAAGATGATACATGTTGGAGGTGTCTGGAAGGCACAGGTACATTATCCCATATTTTCTGGTTTTGTCCGAAGATTCGCCCCTTTTGGGAGGGGGTTCTGTCCACCATCCAGAGCATAACACGAGTCACAGTTGAGGTACCTCCTTCACTTGTACTCCTGTGGCTCCCAACTCCCTCTTTCTCACCCTCCAGAAAGTGCCTGACTACACATCTGCTTCAGGCGGCCAGACTGCTCATCCCGCAGCAGTGGCTATGCACTGAACCCCCCACTGTAGAGGCATGGCTGAATAAAGTGGATCACATATGTCGTATGGAGGAGCTCGCGAGTTGGGAGGACAGGAATCACAACAAATATATGAAAATGTGGGCCCCTTGGTTCATGTTTAGGGGAGTCGAGTAACTTACATTTTGCGCAAATAGTAGGTTCAGAAGTGCTTCGATAATTCTTTACTTGTGCCGGCAATATGCTATCTATGTCCTTTTCGCAATTTTTCATATAGGTAGCGATCAGTCTCACTTCGGCGTTTATTGTGATAGATAACATGGTCGAGAAACACTTGATAGGCTTTATATGTCTAGGTAACATGGATGGGTTTTAGTTCTTGTTTTCCTTCCTACGTTTCCCTTCCTCCCCTTTTCCCCTCTTGTCCTCTCCCCTAAGTCCTGTCCCTAACTTCCTTTACTTCCCACCCCCCTCTTTCCTTACACTCTACTCTACGTTTTTTTTTTTTTAGAGCCGACTACCACTCCGCAACACTATAGGCGTACTGAGCCGTCTGTGCTTATTTTTGAAGGGCGAAGTTAGAACGTATGAACATGCTGATTTTGCTTATCAGATATTTGATTAACATTGGGATATACGCCTTCAAGCTGTAATTCTGCTGTCTTAATCTGCCTGTACTGAATACGCTGTACTTTGATGTATATGACATTTGTATAGTCGTGGTATGCCTTGCTGAATCTATTTTCAATAAAAAGAAAATTGTCAAAGAATATAACAACTATAATTCTGCCTCCTATGTACAAGAATATAACTACTATAATACTGCCTCCTATGTACAAGAATATAACTACTATAATACTGCCTCCTATGTACAAGAATATAACTACTATAATACTGCTCCTATGTAAAAGAATATAACTACTATAATACTGCCTCCTATGTACAAGAATATAACTACTATAATACTGCCTCCTATGTACAAGAATATAACTACCATAATACTGCTCCTATGTACAAGAATATAACTACTATAATACTGCTTCCTGTGTACAAGAATATAACTACCATAATACTGCTCCTATGTACAAGAATATAACTACTATAATACTGCCTTCTATGTACAAGAATATAACAACTATAATTCTGTCTCCTATGTACAAGAATATAACTACTATAATACTGCCTCCTATGTACAAGAATATAACTACTATAATACTGCCTCCTATGTACAAGAATATAACTACTATAATACTGCTCCTATGTAAAAGAATATAACTACTATAATATTGCCTCCTATGTACAAGAATATAACTACTATAATACTGCCTCCTATGTACAAGAATATAACTACTATAATACTGCTCCTATGTACAAGACTATAACTACTATAATACTGCTCCTATGTACAAGAATATAACTACCATAATACTGCTCCTATGTACAAGAATATAACTACTATAATACTGCTTCCTGTGTACAAGAATATAACTACCATAATACTGCTCCTATGTACAAGAATATAACTACTATAATACTGCCTTCTATGTACAAGAATATAACAACTATAATTCTGCCTCCTATGTACAAGAATATAACTACTATAATACTGCCTCCTATGTACAAGAATATAACTACTATAATACTGCCTCCTATGTACAAGAATATAACTACTATAATACTGCCTCCTGTGTACAAGAATATAACTACTATAATACTGCTTCCTGTGTACAAGAATATAACTGCTATAATACTGCAAAAATGGTTAGAGGGAGAGACAGCACCACTTACAAATTTACTTTTACTACATCCAATCCATGGCAGTGCCCGCAGTGTTGAACCCTAGTCCGTTGGGTTCCAAGAGATTATAAGATGTAGAGAAGATGTGCAACGTTTTGACTCCTAAGACTCCTTGAGAAAGACTGTTAGGAGTCAAAACGTCGCACGGTTGGTGAATAAAATTCTGCATTGTGAAGACATTGAGTCTCGCAGTCTTCTCTCCAATTTACTATAATACATATATAGATATAGATATAAGAGATATCTATTTAGTATTTTCTAATTTTCTCACTGAGTTTTGACGGTGGGCGGTTTCGGGTGCTCAGGGTGCAGCAATGTCTTTTAGCGTTTCTGCAGTAGAGGGGGTGTTGCTAGCATCAAGAGCGCTCCTGAATTAACAGCTCAAATTCACATCTGGGGTTAGAGGAAGCTGTGTGATCAAAGCAGACCAATTGCACATTTCTCCCGCAGTCTCTAACAGTCTCCAATCAGCCATGAAAGATCCCTGGGCGGTTTGTTCAGTAATCCTGCTGTTAGGGTAGACTAGTGTCATCCTGTTTGAATCCTATGTTGTACTAACACAGAGCATAATGTATTAGTGTACCACAGTATGCTAATATATTATAAGATTGAAGTCATAAAGTAGTAATCTCACAATGGAATTTAAACCGAAAAAATGATTATATCAAAAATTAAAAAGTAAAAAATCTCCACAAAAACCCCCCACTAAAACTAAATTTTCAGTATAAATACATTTTGTTGTACTCACATTAAATAAAAATAAAAAACCTATACATATTATCCACATGACCATAATGATCTGAAGAATTCATTTATCAGGATATTTATTTTGAAACATGGATGTCCAAAATCGCTTGTTTGTAAATTTTTGCAGCAAAAAAATGAAACTTTACACCATGGTTTATATTTACCCACTAAAATGTAATACAATTTCTCCCACATAAAGCAAGGCTTCAGACAGCCACGTCAGTAAAAAAACAAAAAAAAAAAACAAACAAACAGTGATGGCTGCTGAAATGAAGAGGCAAAAAGGAAAAATAAAGGGGTTAAAACACAAAATCATACTCATAAATAATGACATGCAGGTAGCGTTCATGGTGCACCGTGTGTGCTGGTTATTATTCTGCATTTACGTATGCACATCAGATGTGCATTCACAAGATGAGACTTCTAGTGGAGCCGGTTCTGCCATCCCAAGCTGTGAATGTCTCACCGGCTGCACCTTCCATTTGATAATAATTGATGTTTTATAATTTCTCATATTCCAGACTCAGCGAAGCTTGTGATTTATGGATCCACGTGATCATCTGTCAATTCTAACGTGTTGTTGTTTGCATCACTAATGTCAAGAGCACATCGAGGATTACGATAATGAATAGACCTGTCCAGAATTACAATGCATTTGGAAAGTCTTCAGACCCTTTTCTCACATTTTGTTATCTTGCTCTTTGTGCTAAAATAAAAGAAAATTTAAATTTTCCCCATCATTCTAATTAACGTTAGAAATCTTTACTAATGTATTAAAAAATAAAATCTTGCATACATACTCAGACCCTTTACTCAGGACTAGTGATGAGCGAGCACCAAAGTGTTTGCGTGTTCGGTCCGAACACATCACGATATTCGCACCCGAGTATAATGGAAGTCAATGAGAGGTGACCCGGCACCCCCTGCTCAGATGAGGGTGCCTGGTTCATGGGAAAAGGTCTGAAAGTGATGGAAACACCTCTGAAATCGGGAACAGCAGTGGGGCCATGTCTGGATGCATCTTAAACACCATGTTGGGAACCATGTTGTCCGAGTTGTACGCCACTTTTACAGACTGACAAAAAATGCCCCTAACCCCGCCCCCACAAAAAAAAATCCTTGTTAGAGGAGAAATTGTTTGGAAATTGTTTGGATTCAATTGTATATACAGTGTAAGTGCTGCCAAAAATTACAAGTAAGAAGAGATACAGCCTGTATATCACATAAAGGAGCGCCTCATTCACATGGTGCTGCAATTGTTCAGGTAGTGTGACTCCTACACTCATAAAGCCTATGCACTAAGTGAAAGGGCTGCCAAAAATTACAAGGAACTGGTGCTACAATGCACCCTTTATTACACATAAAGGAGGGCATCATACACACCCTTTAAAAATGATCATTGATGGCCTGCGGGTGACCCTCAAAAACATTAGTAGCAAGGGCGTGCTGAGCTAAACACCTAAGAAGTTAATTGACCCAGTCAGCACACACTACCAAGAAAGAATGACCAATTTCTAATTGAAATGTTCCTTTGGGTTCCAGAGAACGTTACATAGCAGAGTTAGCGCAGAAAATGGTGGTCAGCATTTGTTGCCTCTTTACATTATGGAACTGTACCACAATTGCAAGCTGCTATCAGACTATCTTGGAATTCTATTGTATACCCCCAAAAAAGATCTAGGGCAAGTGTCACATACAATGAAAAAAAGGAATACAATTGTAACTCCTCCAGGCCCCAAATGTGCAAAGGAGAGAGGAGAAAATGGAGTCAAGCCTGACATATAAAAAAAAAAAAACATTGACATTTTTACCCCTGTGCCACTATATAAAAAACTGAATCCTGTAAAAAACACATGCGTGAAAGATTCACCACTGAAGTCTGAAACATAGAAAATAATATACCATGTCAGCTGACCCTGCCTTTGTTGGAACTGCTGAATGTTCCCATTGTCTACCTTCTCCGGTTGCCTGTACGGACTCTGCTGCCAGCGTTGTCAGATGGAAAATTCTGGAGAAATCTCTCAATAAGTACCTTCTGGTATTGCACCATTTTACTCGTCCTCTGCACCACAGGAATGAGAGATGAGAAGTACCAACAGGCAACATGTCGACATCAGGATGACTCTCCATCTCCTCTTCCTCCTCCTCCTCCTCCTCTTGGGCCCATCCACACTGAACAGATGGAATTAAAGTTCCATGGGTACTAGCCTCAGTAGCAGAGGCAACAGTCTCCATCTCCTCCTCCTCCTCCTCCTCCTCTAAACGGTCCAATTCGTGCTGAAAAGATGAACTGTGGGTGGTCTGGGTATCACCCTGTGAGATGTCCTCCCCCAGTTCCTCGTCTGCCACATTCAGAGCGCCGTCATCATTTGAGTAGACACAGCAGTGGGATGGTTATGCTGATAATATCGTTATCGCCACTAACCATCTCTGTGGATTCATCAAAGTTTTTTAAAACCTCACAGAGGTCTGACATCAATGCCCACTCCTCGCTTGTGAATAGTGGCAGTTGACTTGAAAGGCAACAACTATGTTGCAGCTGGTATTCCACGACTGCCGTCTGCTGCTCACAAAGCCTGGCCAACATATAGAATGTAGAGTTCCAGTGCATGGTCAGATCGCACAACAGTCGGTGAGCTGGAAGCCGCAAGCGCTGCTGCAGCGTTGACAGGTCAGCTGAGGCTGTGAACGACTTGCGGAAATGGGCACACACACAGCGCGCCTTCACTAGTAGCTCTGGCAAATTGGGGTATGTTTTGATAAACCGCTGAACCACTAAGTTTAAGACGTGGGCTAGGCATGGGATGTGTGTCAGGTTGCCGAGCTCCAAAGCCGCCACCAAATTACAGCCATTGTCAGACACAACCATGCCTGGTTGTAGGTTGAGTGGAGAGAGCCACAGCTCGGTCGGGTCCCTTATATCCTGCCAAAGCTCTGCGGCGGTGTGCTGTTTGTCCTCTAAGCAGATCATCTTCAGCACAGGCTGTTGACGCTTACCGACAGCAGTGCTACACTGCTTCCAGCTAGCGACTGATGACTGATGGCTGCTGGAGGTGGAAGTGGAGGAGGATGAGGCAGAAGAGGAGGAGAAGTGGGGGTTAGAGCCAGTAACATTGCCGTTGCGGAGACCCTGATGGACGTAGGGCCCGCAATCTTGGGCGTGGGAAGCACCTGCGCCATCCCAGGGTACGACTCACTCTCGGCCTCCACCACATTCACCCAGTTTGCGGTCAGGGAAATGTAGCATCCCTGGCCACCAGCACTTGTCCTTGTGTCCGTGGTTAAGTGTACCTTACCAGTAACTGCGTTGGTCAGGGCACGGGTGATGTCTGGGACACATGCTGGTGTAAGGCGGGCTTGGCACACCGAAAAAATAGTGGTGGCTGGGGACCGCGGCCGACATCAGGCTGCGGAAGGCCTCAGTGTCCACAAGCCTATATGGCAACATTTCAAGGGCCAGTAATTTTGAAAGTTGGCAATTAAGTGCTATGGCTTGTGGGTGGGTGGGTATTTGCGCTTGCGTTCAAATGACTGTGGTATTGGATGCTGCACTGTGACAGGGAAGTGGATTTTGTTGCTACTGGTTCATTCGAAGGTACAGGTGCAGGGCGAGAGGCATCCGGGTCTGCATCTTGGACAGGGGATTGGACAGCATGTAACACAGGGGAAAAGGAGGCAGTGGTGTGACCCGCAGACCCAGATTGTGGACCCAAGCGTTCGTCCCACTCAGTAGGGTGCTTGGATGCCATGTGGGGGATCATGCTGGTGGTGGTGAGGTTTCTGGTGTTCATGCCTCTGCTCATTTTGGTACCGCACAGGTTGCAACTCTTTTGTCCTCTGCACTTATCTAAAAAAAGCGCCATACTGCAGAACACATACCCCTTGCTACGGTTGATTTACGCATGGGGGTTATCGGTTTAACGGTTGCGGGCCTGTTTGGTGTGGGCCGACTTATCCCTTTTGCAACCCCACTGCCTCTTCCAGCCTGTTGTGGTGCTGCGGATCCCTCCCCCTCTGTACTTCTGTCCTCGCTCGGCTTTTTACCTTCCCATGGTGGGTCAATGACCTCATCGTCCAAAACCTCCTCTTCCACTTCCTCACTCTGATCATTCTCCTGTCTTGACCTAACCACAATGTCAGTGATTGACAACTGTGTCTCATCGTCATCCACCTCGTGAATTGATAATTGACGTTCACTACGTCATCTTCTTGAGACTGTGATGGGAATCAGGGGACAATATCTTAGGTCCCTCTTCAAGCATGCTGGCCGCGAGGGCCAATTCTAATAGTGGAGCTGAAAAGATCTCCTAGGAATATCCAAGTGTGGGATCACTCGTTTGGCAGGCCTCTCCATGGTGGGAGGAAGGATGAGCGAGGAGTTGGCTGACCAGACTCTTGGCTATAGAGACTGGACTTGGTGGAAGAGAGGGTGGTGCTTAGCCGACTGGAAGCATTATCGTCAGCAAGCCAACCGACCAACTGTTCGCACTGGTCTGACTTGGACAATGTTGTCGTGCGCCGCCTAGCTAAGTTGGACATGAAGCTGGGTACAGTTTTATTACTTATTTTTTTTGTGCACTGGCAGCAGGCACAGTTTCATTGCACACAGTGCCACGACCTCTGCCTGAACCATCAGCATAACGCCCACTTTCCCGTCCCTTAGTGCTGGCCTTCTTAATATTTATGGAATTTTTACCGGTTGTGACGCGATTTTTTTTTGTAATGCCAACAATTGCTGCCAACACACACAGTAGTGCTTAAAAGGACTTTTGGGTCTTTGAAACATCTTTAAAATGAGTAATTTGCAATCCCAATCTTTCTACACTGTCTGTCCCTTCCTACCAGCAGCTCTCCCTGACTCACAATGATCCGAACACGCATGACCGGGTGCTATATAGCACCCAACGACGTGTTCCAGCCAGCCAATCACTGTAATTCCAATAGAAAACATGTCTAATGGCATTACAGTGATGGCAATACTTACCAGCATGTTTATTGGCTGCTTAGAAGGTGCCAAACGTGCGGGGAGGAGGCTTCAGCATGGCGCTTGAGCACATGTAGTACTCGGCCGAGCGCTCGGATCGGCCGAGCATGCTCGCTCATCACTACTCAGGACTTAGTTGAAGCCCCTTTGGCAGTGATTATAGCTTCCACTCTTGGGGATGATGCCACAAGGTTTTCACAACTGGATTTGTGGATTTTCTGCCATTCTTCTCTGTAGATCCTCTCAAGCTCTGTCAGGTTAGATGGGGACCTGTCCCAGTCACTGAAAATACCCCCACAGCATGATGCTGCCACCCCCCATAATTTACTGTAGGGATGGTATTGGGCAGTGCCGGGTTTCCTACAAACGACGCTTATAATTGACCAGAGAATCTTTCTCACCATTTGAGAGTCCATTAGATGCTTTTTTGCAAACTCCGGTTATTATCATTTTTTTTTTTTTTTTTACTAAGGATAGGCTTCATTCGGTCTACTCATTCAGTCTGTCATAAAGTCCAGATTGCTGGAGTGCTGCAGTGATGGTTGACAATCTGGACATCCCCGGCTAGTAGAGATCAGCGAAATTCAATCCGAATTTCAGGAAAAATTAGATTTACACTGAATCCAAATGTTATCACGCTTTGTGGTAACGAATTGCATTTTTTCCTAAAATGGCTGCTGCACGTGTTAGAACATGGAGTAAGGAACTCTGGGAACAAAGGATCACCCACAATGCCATGCATGCAGCCAATCAGCAGCCAGCCCTGTGATGTCACAGCCCTAGAAATAGCCTCAGCCATCTTGGCCATTTTCCAGTGCAGGGAGAGATAGATGTCAGCAGGCGCTAGGGACAGTGGTAGAAAAGACTTTAAAAGTTTTATTTTGCTGTATAGAGGTTCAGGGAAAGGATAGGGAGGAATCATTACACAGAATTGAAGCAGAACAGGATTTAGTAGGGGAGTTTACAGCCTGGGTAATAGGAACAATCCTATTACACCTTGCTGCACTGACTGCGGATCCAAATTGCCATTATACAGCTCTGTAATTCCAGCAAACCGTTCTTGTTATTGGGGTGAAAGAGCTGTTTGATACAGCCATTAACAGGGTTTATTGTAAGGAAATATTTATATGTCTTATTTGCCCTGGTGCGGTGCAGTTCCATGTTCTAAAGCATTTTTTTGGCTTGCATTAGTGGGAAAAAGGGCTTTTATTAGCCGTTGTGTGGTGAAGTGAGAAAATTGCAGCCCTTTTTTGCATGAATTAGTGGTAAAAAAAGATATATTTGCCGTTCAGCGGTGCAGTTATATGTTCTAAAGCCTTTTGTGGCGTGTATAAAAAACCTACAAACAACTACCAGACCGCTTATGAATTAATGTCATTTTATTGCATAATTACAAAAAGCAGGTGCAGAGAAAAGGTCCATCTATACAAACATGATTAACAATAAAGTGCAAGTGCAGAAAACATATTCCATAATATTCAAATGGATGATGATGAACGATTACCCATGCTGTGCTCCCTCCAGGATGGCGCCAACCCCGACGCGCGTTTTGGCGAATCTTCGAGAACCAGACGATGTTGCTTTTTCCCTGCACCTATGTTCTTTTAATCATGCTTGTGAGATAGCTTTTTGTAATTATGCAATAAAATGACATTTAATTCATAAGCCGTCTGGTAGTTGTTTGTTGGTTTTATATATGGTGTATACCACAGGCTCATGTGAGCAATTCTATTAATGTGTTATGAAAAGTATGGGATTCCCTGGTTGGGGCATATATTGGGTATTGTGGCGTGTATAAGTGGAAAAAGATAAGGGCCTATTTGCCATTCAGCGGTGCAGTTATATCTTCTGAAGCATTTTTTGGCTTGTATTAGTGGAAGAAAAGGGGCTTGTTAGCCGTTGTGTGGTGAAGTGAGAAAATTACAGCACTTTTTGGCGTGTATTAGTAACATAACATAGTAACATAGTACATAAGGCCGAAAAAAGACATCTGTCCATACAGTTCGGCCTGTCATCCTGCAAGTTGATCCAGAGGAAGGCAAAAAAAAAAAAAACTGTGAGGTAGAAGCCAATTTTCACCACTTATGGGGAATAAAAAATTCCTTCCCGGCTCCAATCAGGCAATCAGAATAACTCCCTGGATCAACGACCCCTCTCTAGTAGCTATAGCCTGTAATATTATTACACTCCAGAAATACATCCAGGCCCCTCTTTTAGTGAACTCACCATCACCACCTCCTCAGGCAGAGAGTTCCATAGTCTCACTGCTCTTACCGTAAAGAATCCTCTTCTATGTTTGTGTACAAACCTTCTTTCCTCCAGACGCAGAGGATGTCCCCTCGTCACAGTCACAGTCCTGGGGATAAATAGATGATGGGAGTGATCTCTGTACTGACCCCTGATATATTTATACATAGTAATTAGATCTCCCTCAGTCATCTTTTTTCTAAAGTGAATACCCCTCATTTTGATAATCTTTCAGGGTACTGTAGTGTAACCACCAGATCTTTGAGAAGTTCTGTTAGACGTTCTTCAGTACTTTCTGCATGATCTTCTTTTGTTTTGTTTTCGTTTTGACATCTCTCCTCCCTCTCCCAGCTGTCATCTATTAGCAGTGATTGCCTCCCTATATATCTCCTCCCCATACTGCCTTACCTTGCGGTTTATACAACTTCCTGGAGTGTGCTGATGTTAGAAACTGTTACTGCTGCATCCACAAGATAAGTCTGTTTCTTTATTTCTGTTTTCCTGTGGGCTTGATCCTAGGTGACCCTGACTCCCTCCGTATTAAGTGTAGGGAGCCGGTGGTCGTGTCCCCTCACTATTATAGGGTGTTCAGGTGTCAAACAGTCGAGGAACGAGGGTATGCAATTTTCTACCATTGAGATTTTTGCATAGGCTGAGCAGTAAGGGAGACAGCTAGGGCTGTTAGAGGGCTTACCCTTTTGTTCCTTAGTTTTGGATCAAGTCAGTCGGATCTTCATTTGTGTCTTCTAGTTTTCTGTAACACCATCCGTGACATGTAGTTGCCCCATTCCAGTTATTACTTTAGTTGCCCTCCTCTGGACCCTATCCAGCTCTGCTATGTCTGCCTTGTTTACAGGAGCCCAGAACTGTACACAGTACTCCATGTGTGGACTGACTAATGATATGTAAAGTGGTAGGACTATGCTCTCATCACGGGCATCTATGCCCCTTTTGATGCAACCCATTATCTTATTGGCCTTGGCAGCAGCTGCCTGACACTGGTTTTTGCAGCTTAGTTTGCTGTTTATTAAAATTCCTAGATCCTTTTCCATGTCAGTGTTACCGAGTGTTTTACCATTTAGTATGTACGGTGACTTGCATTATTCCTTCCCATGTGCATAACTTTACATTTGTCAGTGTTAAACCTCATCTGCCACTTATCTGCCCAAGCCTCCAGTCTATCCAGATCGCTCTGTAGTAGTATACTGTCCTCTTCAGTGTTAATTACTTTACATAGTTTAGTGTCATCTGCGAAAATTTATATTTTACTGTGCAAGCCTTCTACAAGATGGGCCCAATACTGACCCCTGAGGTACTCCACTAGTGACAGTGACTACTTACTTACCCACATAGAGACATTTTCTCCCAGTCCAAGCATTCTTATTTTATATACTAACCTTTTATGTGGTACAGTGTCAAATGCTTTGGAGAAGTCCAGATATATGACATCCATTGATTCGCCGCTGTCAAGTCTAGAACTTACCTCCTCATAGAAACTGATTAAATTAGTTTGGCATGACCGATCCCTCACAAAGCCATGCTGATATGGCGTTATCTGCTTATTTCCGTTGAGATGCTCTAAGATAGCATCTCTCAGAAAGCCTTCAAACAGTTTACCCACAACAGATGTTAAACTTACTGGCCTATAGTTTCCAGGCTCTGTTTTGGAGCCTTTTTGAATATTGGCACCACATTTGCTATGCACCAATCCTGTGGGACATTCCCTGTCAGTATAGAGTCTGTAAATATCAGAAATAAGGGTCTGGCTATGACATTAATTAATTCCCTTAGGATACGGGTGTGTGTGCCATCCGGTCCTGGCGATTTGTCTATTTTAATCTTTTTAAGTCGCTGTTGTACTTCTTCCTGGGTCAGACAGGACACTTTTAATGGGGAATTTATTTTTACATTCAGCATTTCATCTGACAGTTTATTTTCCTCAGTGAATGCATTGGAGAAAAAAATATTTAACAGCTTTGCTTTCTCCTCGTCGCTCTCTGCGACTCCCCCCTCATTGACTCTTTAAAGGGCAGACACCTTCAGATTTATACTTTTTAACATTTATATAATTGAAGAACATTTTAGGGTTAGTTTTGCTCTCTTTGGCAATTAATCTCTCGGTCTCTAGTTTGGCCGGTTTTATTTGTTTTTACATGCTCTATTTATTTCCTTATAGTTTTTCAGTGCTTCCGTGCTACCCTCCTGTTTTAGTCTTTTATATGCTTTCTTTTTGTCATTTATTGCTTACTTTACAGTTCTGTTTATCCACATTGGTTTCTTTTTGTTCCTTAACCTTTTATTCCCATACGGTATGTACCTCTCACAATGAGATTTCAGGATGTTTTTAAAGATATCCCATTTTGTGGCTGTAATATCCCATTTTGTGGCTGTAAGTGGCACGAAATATACAGGGTGGGCCATTTATATGGATACAATTAAGTGGTCAAGAAACTTGTAAATAACTCATGAAAGAATAAAGTTACGTTAAAACCAAGCACACCATTGTTTTTCTTGTGAAATTCCCAATAAGTTTGATGTGTCACATGACCCTCTTCCTATTGAAAAAACAAAAGTTAGATTCAAAATGGCTGACATCAAAATGGCTGCCATGGTCACCACCCATTTTGAAAAGTTTCCCCCTCACATATACTAATGTGCCACAAACGGGAAGTTAATATCACCAACCATTCCCATTTTATTAAGGTGTATCCATATAAATTGCCCACCCTGTATATTATTTGCTGTTCCGCGGTGTAGTTGTATGTTCTAAAGCGCTTTTTGTCATGTATTAGTGGCAAAAAATATATATTAATTGCTGTTCAGCGGTGCAGTTATATGTTCTAAAGCCCTTTTTGGTGTGTATTTGTGGCCCCCAAAAATATGATTTGCAGTTCAGCTGTGTTGTTATATGTTCTAAAGCCCTTTTTGTCTTGTATTATTGGCACAAAAAAAGGATTTGCCGTTGTGTGGTGAAGTGAGAAAATGACAGCCCTTTTTTTGTCCCCTATTAGTGGCAAAAAAAATATATATTTGCTGTTCAGCGGTGCAGTTATATGTTCTAAAGCCCCTTTTGGTGTGTGTTAGTGGCAAAAAAATATATATATTTGCTGTTCTGTGGTGAAGTGAGAAAATTACAGCCCTTTTTGGCGTGTATTAGTGGCAAAAAATATATATTATTTGCTGTTCAGCGGTGCAGTTATATGTTCTAAAGCCATTTTTGGTGTGTATTAGTGGCAAAAAAATACATATATTTGCTGTTCTGTGGTGAAGTGAGAAAATTAAAGCCCTTTTTGGGGTGTATTAGTGGCAAAAAATATATATTATTTGCTGTTCAGCGGTGCAGTTTTATGTTCTAAAGCCCTTTTTGGCGTGTATTAGTGGCAAAAAAATATATATTAATTGCCATTCAGTGGTGCAGTTATATGTTCTAAAGCCCTTTTTGGCATGTATTAGTGGCACAAAAAAAAGTATTTGCCATTGTGTGGTGAAATGATAAAATTACAGCTCTTTTTGGCGTGTATTAGTGGCAAAAAAATATATGATTTGCTTTTTAGCGGTGCAGTTTTATGTTCTGAAGCCCTTTTTGGTGTGTATTAGTGGCAAAAAATATATATTATTTGCCGTTCAGCGGTGCAGTTATATGTTCTAAAGCCCCTTTTGCCGTGTATTAGTGGCACACAAAAAATATATATTTGCCGTTAAGTGGTGCAGTTATATGTTCTAAAGCCCTTTTTGGCGTGTATTAGTGGCACAAAAAATATATATATTTGCCGTTCAGAGGTGCAGTTATATGTTCTAAAGCCTTTTGTGGCCTATATAAGTGGAAAAAAATGAGGGCCTATTTGCTTTCAGTGGTGTAGTTATATGTTCTAAAGTCCTTTTTGGCATGTATTAGTGGGAAAAAAAGGGTTTATTAGTCATTGTATAGTGAAGTGAGAAAATTGCAGACTTTTTTGGGGTGTTTTAATTTCCTTTTTATTTATTTGATTTAACAGTATGTCAGACAGAGAAGTGCCAGGCCCTGCACAGGGGAGTGGCAGATTCCTAAATGTTTCTGGCACAGGCACAGGTCGCAGCAAGGCGGTGTGGCAGCAGGAGTTGTAGTGAGAGGCCTGAGCTCCTGGTAGTGTCAGACACCCGCAGCCAAGAGTCGGTGGTTTCGTCAGACACAACCCTTAGTTGGCATGGCCCAGGAGCAGTCCCTGTGCCCTAACCTGTCTCCAACCTGCCTCTGTCCTTTTCTGTTCCCTCAGCCAGAGAAGTATTATATGTTGTGGGCTCAGCTCGACTATGCAACGAGGACAAGCTACTAGAGGACAGTCAGCAACTACTGGCCAGCCAAAATGTGGAGGAGACATCCGTCGCTTCCTCCGGTAGGCAGGCAAGTAGTGATGAGGAGAGTAGCTTGGGAGCTGGTGTAGCTAGCGGTCAGGCTCCTGACCCAGAGACTGTTGAGGAGGACATCAGTGACATGCAGACAGTACTCGATGATGATGATGATGATATAGCAGATCGCACTTGGGAGCCGGGTGAATTAGGGGCTTCATCATCATCGGGAAAAGAGGGTGGCAGCTTGCCCATGAGGCAGCGGTGGAGCCAGCAAGTCGCTAGCATGGCCAGGAGTCAGTGCAGTGTCCTGAAACACACTGCTTAATGTTGTGATTGTGTTTCATGTAAACTGTGCTTATAAATTTGTTCTCATAAAGTTGCATAGGGAGGGGGAGGTTCTAACAAGCCTCCCAGGGCTAACTCCGCCCTACACTCAGTTTGTGCACAGTGCATGAAGAAGAAGGTCAGTATGTGATGATGTGTGAGGACAAACTGAACCTCAGCAGCCATTTTGCAGAGATTTAAAATCTCCATACTTAGTTCCATGCACCAGCCCATAAAAGAGAAAAGATCACAGTATCTCCAGGCAACCCAGAGAGGGAATGATGATATTGACAAAGGAAGGTAACTGTCATTTATCAGACTCCAGACTCCTTTGAATCAGGTAGAGACATTCAAAGCTACAAGCTCCCCACCATAATTAAAGACAAAAGGGACATTTGTATTAGTATAGTATTCCTAGAAGAGGATACAGAAGTACAGCATTATACAGTACAACAGAGTTAGTTCATCTCTCCAACCTGGAGAAATAAGAGAGAGAAATACTTATTGTTATAGAGGACGATTCCTTATGCAACTTCTGGGAACTAATGTGAATCACTGTGAAATCTGCCTTTATGTAAATAACTGTTGCATAGCTTGATCTGTGGAACAGCTTCAGTAAAATATTGGGAGGTTGTTAAAAGCTCTAGTCTCCCTTATTCTATATAATCATTTTAACTACTACCACCAACATTTGCACCTAATGGTGCAGGCGTCATGAACCAGGGGCCCAGTTGCAAAAGCACCTTACACCCATTACCGTCAAGGGCACCTCAACTTCCATCTGGCTGGTGTTCCCTGCAACTGAGAGTGCCCCGGAGGATTTCATGCTGTCTTCCCATCCACTGTACGCCGGCCCAGGGAGGCATCTGCTAACCGTGAGTACATGAACTTTTACTCCCATTGGTCCCCCGTGAGCCTCCTGTGTTTCCCCTGTGGTTTGGTATGTTACATCAGCAGGGTGGCAGCAGTGGGAGGTTGGGAGCCAAATGTGCCCGGGGTAGATTACCCGCTTTGCAGGAGCCTACCTGCCTGGAAAGTAGTGGTGCAGGGGTTCACAGAAGCAGTGGCAGTAGCAGTTAGTCAGTGCAGAGTGTAGGGTGTAAAATCACCTACTCGGCGATGTGGCAGTTTTTTGTTAAGCCGCCAGAGGAGGTGAACATGGCCATTTGTAGAATCTGTGGGCAGAAGGTGAAGCATGGCCAGGGTGCCAATGTTGGCACCGTG
Organism: Bufo gargarizans; assembly: GCF_014858855.1. Lineage (NCBI taxonomy): Eukaryota > Metazoa > Chordata > Amphibia > Anura > Bufonidae > Bufo > Bufo gargarizans. Next base: position 228,557 of record NW_025334410.1, read on the forward strand.
GCCCTGCATCAACATATGCAGCATCACCATAAAGTGGCCTGGGAGAACTATGGCTCCAATGTGGTGGTCCAGCCTACCGCCCGATTTCAGGCAGTCAAGGCTCAACCACCTCAGCCGAAGGGAGCTATCTGTCCTTCCCATTATCTTCTGGTCTTGATGCTCCTTCTCCTCACCCTCCTACTCCTCATCAGTCATTCCGTCAGCAATCGATCACCAAAGCGATTGCCAAGAGACAACAGTATGCGTGCACTCATCCAACGGCACAGAAGTTGAATGTGCTTCTGGCCAAGTTGCTGGTGCTGCAGTCTGTCCCTATCTAAGTGGTGGACCCTGCACCTTTCAGAAAACTGATGGCTTGTGCCGAGCCGAGGTGGAGAGCAGTACCAGCCCTGCACACATATGTAGAACAGAAGGTGGGCCAGTCCTTGACCCTGTTGGCGTCTGCCAACTGGGTGAATGTGGTTCCTGCACAGCCACACCAGCAACTTGGCCAGCCTCCACATTCTCACTCCGATGGTCCTACAACAATTTCTGCCTCCTCATCCTCCACCGTGTCCACAGCCTACAGTGCAGTGACAATTCACAGTGCTCATCCAGCATACCACATGTGCAGGGCAAGGCGGTGTCAAGCTGTTCTGCACCTTGTTTGCCAGGACGAACGGAGTCACACAGGGGAGGAATTGCTCCATGTCCTTCATCAAGAAATCAAATCCTGGCTTTCTCCACGACAACTCAAATCGGAACCATGGTAACTGACAACGGGAAGAACATGGTGTCGGTGCTGCATCAAGGAGGGCTGAGCCATGCGCCCTGCATGGCACACATGTTCAATCTGGTTGTCAAGTAGTTCCTGAAGTCCACCCATCTGTAAGACATCCTAAAAATGGCCAGGAAACTTTGCATGAACTTCTGCCACTCGTACAACATAAAGCACACCCTTCTTGAGCTGCAGTGGCAGAACGGCATCCCCCAACATAGACTGATATATGCGACGTTTCCACCCGTTGGAATTCCACTCTCCATATCAGTGGTGTAGCTAGAAATGACTGGGCCCCACAGCAAATTTTTGAATGGGGCCCACCTCCCCCAGTAATTTTTTCGCAACCCCTTCCTTTTATGCGCCCCCAATCCTGTGGCTAGTAAAGATCGCTCTCACAGACCAGGCCCGGCAGCTGTTCCATCCGTTTTCTACACTGTCTATACTGTCACTGAATATAATTTAATTGTGTAATACTGTTATGGGGGCCCTGACAAAATCTTTTAGTCCTCCTCCGCCTGGATTGGCCCCTTTCTGGGTCAGGGCCCCAAAGCAGCCGCTTCCTCTGCTTCCCCTATAGCTACGCCCCTGCTCTATATGTTGGACTGACTATACGAACAGAGAAAGGCCATAAACAATTTCTTGATGATCCAAGCGGAAAGGGGTACTCCCCTGTGTAACTTCGATGTCAGCCAGTGGCAGCTCATGCATGACACCTGCCGTTTGCTCAGGCCCTTTGAGGAGGCCATGTTAATTTCAGTCACCAGGACTACGGCA